>NC_046610.1:80000-100000 GCF_900324465.2 Anabas testudineus | reverse complement strand
GACAAAACACCTCTATAGAGAGGTGTTTTCGGTTACCTCTTCATGGCCACACCGTGAGAGAAATACTGCATTGCTGCACTGTTTTGTTCATTTGAAGATCTGCTAAATGTGAGCAGATCCCTCAGTTTGTGTTGGTGGCCCTGATGTGGATCATCCAACCTGGTTAGAGGTGTTAGGGGTTTATGCCAATCAAAGTTCCCTTTACTGCTTCAAACACCACTCAAATGTTACTTAGGTGATCTGCAGGTGTGCACGATGATGTCATATTGATGATGATGTCGTTGTGTTTATGTGACAGTTTGGAGGTCCTCCTGCTGTGACCTCACTTGCTGTTGGAGGGCAGTGTCACAGTGGTTCCACTGGTTTGTACCAAACTCATCGTCCAGTCAGAACTCACCGAGCTGTCGCATGGTTAAAGGAATTAAAGGACCATTTCACCTGCTGCAGGTGCAGACTCTTCCTCATGTTTTTTGACTGTAAACAAAGAATTCACACTCTAGGTCCACTCTAGCCTTCATAGGGCGGCTGTGGAACAGTTGGTAGATAAGTCCTCTGTGACCCCTCAAATATGGTTTCAAAATAATAATAATAATAATAAAACAAAATCTCTGCAATCTCTGCAGGTTAAAGGACTTTGGGTTGGATTCATCATTAGTTTCACTAACAGAACATTAGAATTACTGTGTAATTACTGCACTAACTCTGAAATCACCTGATACTTCCTGATCAGTATCAATTACTCTTAATCTGAAAATGAATCGTGCACACCCCTGAGTGTAATGTCTGCAGGCTCCTGTCAACTCCACGTTTGTTGTCTGACAGGCAAAATCCAACAAAGGTTCAGATGTGTTGCTGCTGATTGAGTTTTTGAGTTTCCTCTGGTCCAGCAGCTGATAAGTTTCTCTGTTTAAATAATTCATCCTTTACTGTGAGTGTCTGTGAAACACTTGTGAAACACCTCTCTTTACTGAAATCAGACTGCAACCCAGATCCCATTAGATTCAGATCCTGTAAGACTCACTAACTCTCCCTCTCCTTCTGCTGTGTGCAGCGAGTCGGCGTGTCGGTTCTACAGCCAGCAGATGAAGGGGAAGCACCTGGCCATCAAGAAGATGAACGAGATCCAGAAGAACATTGACGGATGGGAGGGAAAGGACATTGGCCAGTGCTGCAATGAGTTCATCATGGAGGGCACGCTGACTCGTGTAGGCGCCAAACACGAGCGCCATATCTTCCTGTTTGACGGCTTGATGATCTGCTGCAAGTCCAACCACGGCCCGCCGCGCCTGCCTGGTGCTGGCTCCACTGCAGAGTACCGTCTGAAAGAGAAGTTCTTCATGCGAAAAGTTCAGATCAACGACAAGGATGACAAGGAGGGTGAATACCGGCATGCCTTTGAGATTATCCTGAAGGATGGGAACAGCGTAGTGTTTGCCGCTAAATCTGCTGAGGAAAAGAACGGGTGGATGGCAGCGTTGATCTCACTACAGTACCGCAGCACTCTGGAGCGCATGCTGGACTCTGCCATGCTGCAGGAGGAGAAGGAGGAGCAGATGAGGCTGCCGGGAGCGGAGGTGTACAGGTTCTCGGAGCCGGACTCTGAGGAGAATGTTGTATTTGAAGAGAATGTCCAGTCCAAGTCTGGGATCCCAATCATCAAAGCTGGGACGGTACTGAAACTGATCGAGAGACTAACCTTCCACATGTATGCAGGTGAGGGCCGATGTCACAACCATGATTTTCTGTCGCATTATTTCTTGATCTGTCCACAGGTATAACAGCTTAGGGTTAAATTAATATAAACTTTATTGAGCAGGTCCCCGAGAGCTGTATTTGTTTTCAGTCTTGTGGTAATCTGGTCCACCACAGGATCAGCCAAATTTATGTCCTTATCTCTTATTTTGAAAGAAGCAATTTTTATTTTTGGACAAAATCTATTTCTTCGGCTCAGCTGTTACTGTTGAAGATTCTGGGTAATATTCTAAGACCACTCTCTGTGCTAACCCCATTCTGTGTTGATTATTATGTGGATCTGACTTCTGTCTCTGATCTGTTGCTCTCTCTTCCAGATCCAAATTTTGTCCGAACATTTCTGACCACTTACCGATCTTTCTGTAAACCTCAGGAGCTGCTGGACCTGCTCATGGAGAGGTGAGCTCATCTGACTTATATCATCATGATGGCTAATCAGAACTCTTTCTCAGATGGTTTTATCTGTGTCTGACTGATGATTCTCCTCAGATAACAGTTAATTCATTACATCATTTAGTTGTCAGTTTTATTTTTTAGGAACAACAGTCCAGGTTAATCTGCACATGAACAAATGTGAACCTTGTGGAAAGACTGAAGTAACTCATGATAACAGACATCTAGCTCTCCTATTAACAAAATAGTTAAAATAAACATTACAGGTACAAGTGATCATTATTTGTTCCTTTAGGGGAACCTTGTGAGGATGACAAATCTTTTCTGGAATCTGGGATATTCTGTGGATCTATGAAAGCTTAACCTCAGGATTCATAACCATTTTTGTCTAAAAAAAATTCAAAGTGAAAGAGACAAGACCAAATATTTAATGATTTTAAATCCAGGTAATGACTTAATGTTTTGTCCTGTCATTTAAATTATTACAACAATTGAGATAAAATCATGATTAAAGACAGTAGTTGAATTTAAGATACAACTGTTGGTAAATTAAACTGTGAACATATTTGATATCTAGTGAGGAGGATTTGGTTGTTTTTCATACACACTTATGTCCTGCTTTGTCTTAGACTGGTTTATCAGCAAGTAATGAGTCTCTTAGCTAATTTGAGGTCATTGTTGGTGTTTCAGGTTTGAGATTCCAGAGCCGAGGCCAAGTGACGTCGACCAGATGGAAGGAGGAGAGCAGCCGCTCAGCGCTGAATTGAAACGCTTCCGCAAAGAGTTTGTTCAACCAGTCCAGCTCAGGTAGAGAGGGACACCTGGTGGACAGGTTCAGATTTTGCAGCTTAGTGAGCAGGGGGGCTCACAATCTAAGCCTTAACCCTGAGCTCAGTGTGATTCAGGATGTAGAATCTAAAGGTTTATTCAGCTCTGTTGGTTTTATTTTAAGTGCAGTGGGAAGATGACATCTGAGAACCTAATGACATGAACAATTGTATGTTTTCTTGTCTTTATTGAACATGAAGAACTCAGTGAAATAGATTATGGTAAACTTAGGAATTTTTTTCCTCCATGATGGTAGGCGTTCCAGGTCCAGAGACCGTAAAGCCCTATTTATGATGCTCACTGAACTGAAGTTCACCACTGGGATAATGTTGATGTTCATGTTCATGTTCATGTTGATGTGCAGTTCCATTTTGGAAATTGCCAAATGGAATTGCCACAGCTAGGAAAATTCACATTTGGCACTGTTTAGGGCCTAAACAGTGCCAAATGTGAATTTTCCTAGCAGTGGCAAAGTTCAGGTGTGTTCTAGTGTTATTGGGGTGGCTGTGGCTCAATAGGTAGAGCAGTTGACTGCCAATCACAGGATTGGTGGTTTGTTTCCCGGCTGCCACGTCACATGCCAAAGTGTCCTTGGGCAAGATACTGAACCCCTAGTTGCCCCCAGTGAGTGAGGTCAGCATTTTTCCCATATGCAGGAAAATTAACCACCTTTAATCTCCAGGTTTAACTCCTCCTTCTAGAGTTCTGAGTTAACACAGCTAGTTAAGTTAGTTGAAGTAGTCAGCAATTTAATATACCTGTCATTTCCTGATGATGTTTGATCTTTGACTTTCCTTAGACCTGTACTTTAGGGTTAGTTGTGTTATAGTTAAACATAAACAGTCCCATTGTGATTGATGTAAACTTTCAGTTGTAATCTTCATGTGTAACCACCTCTTTCTCCTCTTGCAGAGTATTGAATGTGTGTCGTCACTGGGTAGAACATCACTTCTATGACTTTGAGAGAGACCCTCACTTGCTGAGACAACTGGAGGAGTTTATTGCCTCAGTCAGAGGTATGTCTAAACGTCTGTCAATTTGTTTCATTTTATAATTAATGTATAATTAATATTTAATTCTTCATTTTTATACAGTGTCAAGAGTTGAATGTTGAAGAATTTTTTGATACACTTGGGAATTAATTTCCCTTCCCAATAAATGCAAGCTGGCCAGGCCCTGATGCAAAGCAGGCCCAAATGATGATGTTTCCTCCTCCATACTTTACAGTTGGGATAATGTTTTCATGATGATATGCTGTGACCTTTTTATGCCAGATGTAGAGCTGTGTTCAATCTTAGTTTCATCAGTCCACAAAACATTTTGCCAATACTGCTGTGAAGTGTCAATGTGCTCTTTGGCAAACCTGCTGCTGCAACTTCCTTTATGGTGTCCTGCCACAACACCCTGCTTGTTCATGTTTTTACGTACTGTAGACTTTTGCACACAGATGTTAGCCAGTTCCAGGTATGCTAACATCTGACTTCACATACTAGCATTATACTAGTTTTTTATGGTTGTTCTCAATAAAGACACAAGAATTTGTTTTGTGTTATTATTTTAGACACATTTTATTTGTTAATAATCTTGATAGATAATGATCAGACATTTGATGACAAATTAATGCAGAAAACATGAAATTCCAAAAAGTTCACACACTTTTTCTTGCTACTTAAGCTCCAAATCACAACAGAAGTAATTTCAAGGCACTTTACAGTGTTTAAGGTTTAGACTCTGGAGATAAACAGCTCCAAGGAGGAGGATACCTGCAGAGGAGAACAGAGAGAGGGAGACAGAGAGGAGGAAACACAACTACAGGAGAGGGAAGACACAAAGTTAATGACATGAAATGGTAGAATTTGAATGGATAGAGGAGAAAGGAGAGAGGAGAGGAGCTCAGTGTATCAGTGGAGGTCCCCCAGCAGACTAACCTATAGCAGCAGAACTAAGAGATGGTTCAGAGTCACCTGATCCATCTCTAACTATAATCTTTATAAAAAAGGAAAGTTTTAAGTCTAGTCTTAAATATAGAGAGGGTGTCTGCCTCCAGAACCTGAACTGGGAGCTGTTTCCACAGGAGAGGGGCTTAATACTAAAGGCTCTGCCTCCCATTCTACATCTGGAAACTAGTAGAGCTGTTCTTTGAGAAAGAAGTGTTCTGCTTGGAAAATATGGCCAGTTGTCGTACCTGGCAGAATGTCCTTTAGTTGTCGTACTTGTCTGAATGCCAGGTGTTTCAGGTGAAATGTTTATAACAGCTAATAGTTGTTGAATGATTACAGGTAGATGGTGTCATGTGTTTCAGGTAAGGCAATGAGGAAGTGGGTGGAGTCTATCACAAAGATCATCCAGAGGAAGAAGCAGATGCAGGTGAGCATGCCCAGTCACAGCATCACTTTCCAGAACTCTCCTCCTCCAATCGAGTGGCACATCTGTAAACCAGGAAACACAGAGCAGTTTGACCTCATGACGCTGCACCCCATTGAGATCGCCCGCCAACTAACCCTGCTTGAGTCAGACTTCTACAGGTAGCACATCAGTTAAGCACATCTAAACTGTCTCACCTCTGCGATTCCAGTCTCACGTCTATCTCTCCACCTGCAGGGCAGTGCAGCCATCGGAGCTGGTCGGCAGTGTCTGGACCAAAGAGGACAAAGAGATTCACTCCCCCAACCTGCTGAGGATGATCCGACACACCACCAACCTCACCTTGTGGTTTGAAAAGTAAGACCTCACTCAACATCACCACATCCAACAAATTTGGGTCTTCACAAAATAGTTTTTCCAAATTAAACAAAATTTATTTAAGAATTTACCTTTACCTACACCCCTGACCACCCTGTTATTCAGGACATCATATCTCCAACTACTTCACACCATCTACATCACAGATCTAGTTTCACCTGTAACTACACCTCCATCATTATTAAGTGGTTTTTGACTTCCTGTGTCACTCCACCCGTTAGCTTCACCTTCCTCAGATATTAAAAGGAGTTGGAATTACCTGTGGAGTCGCAGAACTGAGGTGTGTTTTCACCCTGCAGGTGTATTGTAGAAACAGAGAACCTAGAAGAGAGAGTTGCTGTTGTTTCGCGCATCATCGAGATCCTGCAGGTTTTCCAAGACCTCAACAACTTTAATGGAGTTCTGGAGGTTGTCAGTGCCATGAACTCATCACCGGTTTACAGACTGGACCACACCTTTGAGGTAACAAATTCAATTCAGTTCAATTTCATTTATATAGCATCAAATCACAACAAAAGTCATCTCAAGGCACTTTTACAATGTAAGGTTTAAACCTTACAAAATATAACTGTATACAGATCACAACAACTCAACAGTGTGGTTTCGACTGTTAATTCACACAACTTTGTCTGATTTTTACCAAACAACTTCATAATATTTTGTTAACAGCAGCAAATTTGGAGTTTGATGCAGCACACTGGAAAAAAAGAGTCACTTTGACCACTGTGTTGCATCACCTTTTCTTTGAATGTTGTTGTGTTTAAAGATTTTAATGTTTCTGTTTAAAGAGCCCATATTATTCAAAATCCACTTTTTGGTCATTTATATGACTCTATGATGCATGTATGTTACATGTATGTCAGACAGTCCTTTTTTTCTTTCCAATTCCATTCAATTAAATTCAATAAACTTTATTTTACCCCGAGAGGCAATTAGAAGTCACATGCTAGCACTAAATTAGAACAACACATATATATCTAAAAACTTTACAAACTTGGACTGATATGTAGACAACACCTTCTTCCAGTCTTCCAGTGTCCAGTCTCTTTTGCCCATCTTAGTCTTTTGTTTTTTTTTTGTTTTTTTGTGAGTCTGAAATACGGCTTCTTCTTGGCAATTCTACCATGAAGTCCAGCATCCTGAAGTCTCCTCTCCACTGTTGATGCTGACTCTGGTGTTTAAGATAAGATAAGATATTCTTTATTGATCCCACATTGGGGAAATTCGATTGTTACAGCAGGTCAGTGCAAAAAAAAAAACAGTAATCTGCAAAAAGAATGAAAGGGTGTTTAAAATGTGCAAAAATACAAAAGTAATAAACATTTTACAAGAATCTACAACGACTAAACATATATAATATGTTATACGTAATAATAAAATAAAATAAAGTACGTATACTATTTAGTGAAGCTGCCAGGTGAGGACCTGTGAGGCGTCTTTGTCTTATACTACACACTGTCAGATATTTGTCTTCCTACACAGTTGTGGATCACACCTCCCACTGCTTTTTCTTCTCTCTGAAGGGAGTAGTTACTAGCACGATAAGAAATTTTAGGTTTCCTTTCAATTTCTTGCATTGAGAAGCCTTCCTTTCTAAGGACAACAATAGACTGACAGGTCTCTAATGAAAGTTCTTTCCTTCTGCCTATTGGGATCTATTGGGACCTGTAAACAAACAACTGCTGATGTTCAGATACTAAACCAACCTAAAGAATGCCATGCTCCCTTTTTGCTCCATTAGTACACCTGTACTTAGCTGAGCAACACAATTGCAAAGGGGTTTTCTTGTAATCAATTAGCCTTAACAAATGATTAACTTGAATTAGTAGCCATACCAGGAGATTGATGCAGAGGACTGACAATGGCTAATAACAGGTCTCTCTGCAAAAATTTAGATCATTCTTTAAAAATAATCTGATTAATTTGAATTGTTTGTGAATTGCAAGAAAATGTGTTTGTCTTTGGAAAATAAAGAAATTTCCAAGTGATCCCAAACTTTTGAGGGGTAGCGTATGTAAACCCAAAAGAGAAAAAGCTGTGGAAATTCTCTGGGGAGGGGTGAAGGGAGACAGCCAGAAGCTCCAATGTCTGCTCTCTCACGATGGCTGCAGAGCACCAATTTTTGTTTACGTACAGACACATACCACCGCAAAGTTGTTTTCCTGTGAGGTTACTATTCGTATCCAGCCAAGTTGGGTGGCAAAACCATCGATGTTCAGTGTTCTATCCTCATCGTTCTTATTCAACCATGTTTCTGTGAATGCAATGATAGAGGCAGTGTATTTGTGCATGTACTTAACGCTGGCTTGTTTCGTCCATTTTATTGTGAAGAGACTGCACTTGGAATGTTAACTTGAAAAGTCAGTCACCCCAAAAGAGTAGCAGGAACATGACAAAAAAATAAATATCTAAAACTTAAAAAACTGCCGAACCGGTCGCCCGCACAAGCAATTTCACCAAATGATTTTTCTGGTTTTGTAGAAATCGGTCCCTGAGTGGTCCGTTTAGAGTTTATGCTCAAAATTACATATTGCGAAGTCTCTCTCCCAATTCCTGCTTAGGATCGGTCCAAACAGCTGCAGCAGAGCACAAAGCACAGACGGTGCTCACCTTTTGAAGCACTAACCCTAATCCTTATTTTTTAAATGTGCAATTGTTATATTTCCTAAAATAATTTTACTTTTAAATATTTTTGTTTTCAAGCAAATTCAGAGTCGACAGCGAAAAATCCTTGAAGAAGCTCATGAACTGAGTGAAGATCACTACAAGAAGTATTTAGCCAAACTGCGGTCCATCAACCCCCCCTGTGTTCCCTTCTTTGGTATGATCCAACATTGTCACCTGTTTATAAAGGATTAAACATAACATATGGTAAAACTAGTCAACTGTCATTAATTAAAGGGATAAACATGTCACTTGTCAAACAGGTATCTACCTGACCAACATCCTGAAGACAGAGGAGGGAAACCCAGACTTCCTGCGCAGACATGGCAAAGATCTGATCAACTTCAGTAAGAGAAGGAAAGTGGCAGAGATCACTGGAGAGATCCAGCAGTACCAGAACCAACCGTACTGTCTAAGGGTAGAGAACGACATTAGGGTAAGTCTGACAATAAGATCCCTTCTTCCTCACTTACCAGGTGCAGCAGCTCACACCTTCTTCTCTGTATTTTTGTTAGAAGTTCTTCGAGAACCTGAATCCAATGGAGGACATGTCAGAGAAGGACTTTGCAGATCATCTGTTCAACAAATCGCTGGAGATCGAACCTCGAAACGCCCGATCGCTACCTCGATTTGTAAGTATTGCCGCAGTAACAACATCTCCATAATAACAGCATCTTTCAGCAGGAACAAACCAAAATAAACCTTTAGTGTTTTCTCTATTTCTACATAAACCTGACCTAAAATATGATCTGATTTTCACGAGTCCTAAAACTAAATAAAGGCAACACAGTTAAACATATAAGATACTTAATGACCAGGGGGGGAACCTCACAGTAATGTCTAGAAAACTAAAGGCCTCTCTGACAGTGGATACTATCAGTGTTCATGAGTCATCATCAGGAGAAAACTGAACAACAGTGATATTGTTAGCCGCTACACTCCAAAAAGAACATTACTGCCCATCTAGAGTTGATTCAGGGACATAAAGCAGAAGCTGCTGGAAGAAAGTTCTGCCGACACACAAAATTAAATAAGACACCAAAGCCCAGTAGTAGAGCCAACGTGTCTTGCAGCTGACCTACAATTTTCCCAAAGCAAGTAAAGATCAGTAAAGTATATCATTACTGGTACCATTGTCATGTGTGCATGCTGGGACTTTACCTGTAAGTATCCGGATATCATGGCAGGTGACCGTCAAGTAAGAACATGTTGTAGGCACGGTCCATGCGCCTTTTAAACACTTCAAATGTCTGCCCCGCTCACAAGCATTATCATTATACAGTTTATCTATTTGTGCCGTGAGGTAGTTAGACAAAATGTGCTATCTTCTAAGTTGTGCTTTTATAATAGATGCTAGATACTAAATTCTTTGACAGACTGCATGTCGAAGTGTCCCTGGACCAGACACTGAACGTCGAAACCCTTGGCGCCTCAATGGGGCAGTCTATCCACAAAGAATTACAAGTATCTATTATTATTATTATTATTATTATTGTAGACGACTGCCCTACCAACTCAGCCACAGTCCCCACCTCTAGATGTAAACTACTGGAAAGTCAAGCTAGAATGTTGAAATTTGTCTCATATTTATCTTTTGATGTCAAACCAAAATGTTCTACAGCTCAAAATAAAGGAACTGGCCTCACTGCTTCAGTGCTTTTAGATTAGATTAGTCTGCTGGGGACCTCCACAGACACACTGAGCTCCTCTTATCTCCTCCGCCATCATTTCATCGTCATTAACTTCTATGTGTCTCCTGTTCTTCCTCCTCTCTGTACCTTTCTCCAGGTATCCCCTACCTCAGAAAAAAGGGTCACACAACTTACATGCCACATGCAAAATTTAGGATGGTTTCATTTTCCATAAAGAAATGAACATGTGTAATTTCGTGTCCTCTGCTGAGTTGTCCTGATCTAGTTTTAGCACTGCTAGCTGTGTGAAAGTAAGTTCGACCCTGCTGCTTCCTGTTTTTTCCAAGATCTCTGTGGTTCTGGTCTAAAGAGTTTCTGGTGATTCTGATGTCTTAAAGCTAAAGCTAAAGTTAGCAGGTTTTGTTTCTCTGTGACTGGGTCTAAAAACTGCCTCCATCCCTTTTTTCCTTTCAGGCGAAGAAGTACACCTGTCCTTTGAAGTCCCCGGGGATCCGTCCCACCTCGGCGAGGCCCGGTACCATGCGTCACCCGACACCGCTCCAGAATGAGCCCAGGAAGATCAGCTACAGCCGCATCCCAGACAGCGAGACTGAAGGGGGGGCCGTCTCTGCCCCCAACTCTCCACGCACTCCTCTGACTCCGCCCCCTGCTTCTGCCGCCTCCAGCTCCACTGATGTAGGCAGCGTGTTCGACTCGCCACAGGGCCCCAGCAGCCCGTTCCACTCCAGTAAGAGCTGCTGCATCAGTCTGTGTTTTCTTTGACATGTTGGGACAAACATAGGACACAGAGTGCTGCCCTCCTCCTCTCAGTCTTTCTCCTCCTCCTCTCTGGTCTCTCTTCTCTTCCTCTCAGTCTTTCTCCTCCTCCTCCTCTCTGTTCATTCTCCTCCTCCTCTCAGTCATTCTCCTCCTCCTCTCTGTCTTTCTCCTCCTCCTCTCTGTCTTTCTCCTCCGCTCTGTCTTTCCCCTCCTCCTCCGCTCTGTCTTTCCCCTCCTCCTCCGCTCTGTCTTTCCCCTCCTCCTCCTCCTCCCAGTCTTCCTCCTCCTCTCACAGTGTTTCTCCTCTTCACTTCACAGCCTGCGATAGCATCTTTGCTGTGGTGTCTCTGCCTCACGGTCCACGTTAGTATGACCCTTCTGACTCTCTGTACATGTACATCAACCCACACTCACCTGTCTGAATCACCTGTGCCTGTCACCCCAGAGATGCAGTCATGTGTTTTTGTCAGAGACCTGATCTAGGATCAGGATCAGGTCTGATCAGTGATCAGACAGAGCTGATCAGTCCATCTGTGTGTCACACCAAACTCATATCCTGATACGATGTTTCCATAGCAGCCATCTCCATGGCAATGCTCGGTTTCCATGGAGACAGCTGCAGGATGCGGGATGATCCTGGATTGTGTGGTTACTTTAATAGGATGTCACAGACGTGTAAATTCAGCAGTTGTTCTGAACGACTGTTCTTACAAACATGAGCAGGTCAGAATATTAGGAACACCTCAGAGTAACCCGCCTGATCAGACTGCACAGCTGTATTAGACACATCATACAGTTTTCTGTCATTGGTGTGTCAATGTCTAATGTTAATGCTGTGATCCTGTTGTGACTGTGTGTGCTGAGTTTTAAACCAGAGTAGTTTGAAACGTTTCCTGGTCCTCACACGTTGAGGGTTCAACTTCTTAAAAGTAGTTTTGCTGTGGGGTTAGGGTTAGACATTAGACAATTGATGGGGAAAGTTCGCGTGGGGCTGAGGATATTGGAAGCAGTGTTCTCACAAAGATAGAAGTAACTTGGGTTTTGGTCTAACAGAGTCTTTGTGTCCTCCCTCAGGGTCGTCCTCCGTGTCGTCCATGGTGAGTTTAAGTCGGGGTTTAGAGGATGCTCCTGTTCCTCCTCCTGTTCCTCCTCGCAGACGACCAGAGTCAGCGCCTGCTGAATCCTCCCCCTCCAAGGTACCTACCTACTTGTTTTCGCAGGTTTTCCATCAGTGTGAGAAGCTGCTGCTTTATTCTGACCAGTACCAAAGACTGGACAGAAATACCCCTTTTCTACCAACCAAGTTCCAGGGCTGGTTCGGAGCTAGTGTTAAATTTTGAACCAGTTCTGACAGCCAAAGAACCAGCTCTCACTCAGGAAAACTTTGCTGGGATAAGATTGGGTCAGGGGCTGCCGGCTAGACAAGCGTGACCAACAAGATCCACTAAAGCTTTGTTAAATTGAATTAATCTTTTTGATAAAAAAGATTTTGTCTTTAATTTGATTGGTTTAACTGCAGAGTTTATAAAATTTAGTTTATGCTAACAGGCTAGCTAATGGCTAAAGCTAAGAAAGGCTAACATTCAAAACAAATCAAACGTATTTGAACGTAGTGATCACAACGAGCAGCTCGACCAGCAACACAACCCGTAGTGTTTAGGTGGTGACCGTCGTTGTGGAAAAGCAAACCAGTATTCACACAGTTCTTTTGTGTTTGTGTTTGCTGAAAAGGGGTAAACCAGAAACAGGCTGATCCAGATCCTGGTCTCTGATCAGATCTATCTGCATTGTGTCGTCTCCTGACTGTATCTCTCTGCCCCCCTCAGATGATGTCAAAGTTGGAAAGCCCCCCTGCAGTGCCCCCTCGTCAACCCACCTGTAAGCTGCTCCCCCCTCGCTACTCGTCGTCGTTGTCATCATCTTCTCCTCCTGACAGCCCCCCCTCCCTGCCTCCTCGGGAGCCCCTTAGCTCTCCTCTGCACCTCCTACCGCCTCCTCAAGGTCGCCCCCGGTGTGACCTGCTGCCTCAGGCATTTTTCCCCTCCAACATCACTTCTCCTCCTCCCATCAGCTCTGCCCCTACCTCCTCCTCACCTCCCCTCCCTCCTCCAGCCCCCTTCACGCCCAGCCCCACGCCCACTTCTAGGAAGATGCCTCTCCCCTCCCCACCTCTCCCACTCCTCCCCCTAGATGGCCCCCCTATACCTCCTCGACATGGTGTCCCCAAACTTCCCCCTAAGACCTATAAGAGGGAGTCTGTGAGCCATGCCCCCCTTCTGGACATGCCCCCTGCTCTCTGATTGGACAACCTGGACTTCCTGGAGTGGGAAGGGTGCAAATGATTGTACAGCCTGTGGTGAAGGCAGAACTACACAAGCTAACACTACAGCTGATTGGATCAGAACAAACAATGGAATAAAAAACACAATCGACCAATCATGACGTTCGGATTTGATCCAAAAAAAATACAGATCCTGTGCTCTTATTCTGAGAAACCGACTCCCTGATTGTGGAGGACTGATCACATCTGACTGGACCTCCTGTTAAACAGATTGTGAGTAATGTAGTCCTCAGACTGAAGTGGATTCTGGATCTGAGGTGTGTCAGGAGCTTTCAGGTACTGGACCAGAACTACAGAGGTACTGTCGTGGTTCTGTTGAACCTGTTGATTGTTAACAAAGATATAAACAAATGTGGTGATTCTTCAAAAAAAAAAAACAAGGGAATAAACAGGTTTCTACCACTGAGCTGGACTGTGATGAAAAACCGCTTCACTGTCTTCATTTTAGCTACTGCTGGTCTACTGAGGCTTTGCAGTTCTCTTGTAGGTTATGATAGGCTAATTAGTTTTTTACCCTGCATCGTGCTGTCTCTACTTGCTTTGCTTTTAGGATCACAACCTTTATTTTCCACTGCAAACATAACCTGGTCATAGCAATCCTGCATGAAACCTGAAGTGCAGTGAATCTGCAGATGCAGGAACAGTAGACAAGAATCCTGTTCCTGTATCCTGTACGACCAATCGGTAGTCTTCAGTGTTTTTTACATTACTCTTTGTCAGTCCCACCTCGTCCTGCTTGTTTTCCAGTATCCTCGCTACCCCCTGATTTACCTTCCATACTTCACACTCATTGACTAAACATACCTGATGCAGGTGATGAGCAGTGGGTGGGGCAGGCATTCCCGAGGATTGGGTTTGGGAACCACTTGGAAACTCAATGGAGCTGGTCCTGTGTAGTAGCCACCATATCTGCCCAGTGGAAAATCAAATAGGATGACTCGCGTTTGAGGGTCGAGGGTCTAGGGTCCTAGTATCTACTGTAGGTTTCCTTAGAGCTGTCACCCCCCTAAAACCTCATAAAGACAGTGTCTGGTGATGTGGACTGATCTCTCTCGTCTAAATCCCTGTGATGATTTGATAATTGACTATCAAATAGACTTCTGTCTTAGTGAAACCTGACTGCAGCAGGATGTGTATGTCTGTCCAGATCCAGAATTGAATTTAAAATTCTTCTCCTCACTTATAAATCCTTTAATAATCAGGCTCCATCTTATCTCAAAGAACTCATAGCTCCATATCTTCCAAGCAGAACTCTCCGTTCTCAGGGTGGTTTACTTGTGGTTCCTAGAGTTTCCAGATGTAGAATGGGAGGCAGAGCCTTTAGCTATCAAGTCCCTCTCCTGTGAAACCAGCTCCCAGTTCAGGTTCTGGAGGCAGACACCCTCTCTACATTTAAGACTAGACTTAAAACTTTCCTTTTTTATGAAGCTTATAGTTAGAGATGGATCAGGTGACTCTGAACCATCTCTTAGTTCTGCTGCTATAGGTTAGTCTACTGGGGGACCTCTACTGATAAACTGAGCTCCTCTCCTCTCTCCTTTCTCCTCTATCCATTCAAATTCTACCATTTCATGTCATTAACTTTGTGTCTTCTCGCTCCTGTAGTTGTGTTTTCTCCTCTCTGTCTCCCTCTCTCTGTTCTCCTCTGCAGGTATCCTCCTCCTTGGACCTGTATATCTCCAGAGTCCAGTTACTGGTCCTACCAACCTGTCCAGGGTTTTTGCCGCTTGTTGTTGTCTTATTGCCTGCTGTTCTTTTCTCTCTCCTCTTTCCACTCACCCCAACCGGTCAAGGCAGTTGGCCGCCCACCCTGAGTCTGGTTCTGCTGGAGGTTTCTTCCTCTAAAGGGAGATTTTCCTCTCCACTGTCTCCTGGTGCTGCTCTAGTTTTTCAGCATCACTTTGAGACAGGATGCTGCTAAACTGCAGTAGTTGAATCTTTTTGGGTGGGACCAACTTCCTTGCATTTGCCATGTCTTCCCTCTTGGTTGTCATGACACCCTCTTCCTACCTGTGGGTCTGAGACCGGGTCTCTGTCAGATAATCTCATATCATCAGTTTTTACAACAATGACTGAACAATAACTTAATTTGGTTTCTCTGAGTAACTCCACATTTAATCATGGATGACAGTATTGATAAGTTTACAATCGGATCAGAATTTCACAAAAATTGAATCCCGTATCAGAACTGAACCAGAAACCAGAAGGGCTCACATTTTTACAGCAATGAGGTCATGCACAAAGAGTCAAACTGTAGAGTTGGAAAGGATCGGTCTATGTTCTGGATCCGTCTCTGCATGTGGTGGTGGTTGATTCTGGATCAGTCTCTGGATGCGGTCCAGGATGATCTGGTTGGAGCTGCAGCAGTCTTCAGGTCCATAAGGTGCCCTGATGGTCAGGACACCTGCCACCCTCAGCTCATCCGCCTCTTCTACCACAGGTATCCTGTTCTGCTCCAGCCAGTTTTGGATGATCCCCCTTCGCCTCCTCAACTCGTCAGGATCCAGACTGCAGGTCCGGAGGGGGAGAAATGAGCTCCGAAGGCGGTCTGCAGTCTCTTTATCAGCCTCTTGCAGGACCTGGACCTCCTCCACAGCATGGCCCATCACCACCTGCATCAAAGTCCCTTCCTCCCTGAAATCCATCAGAACCAGACTGCAGGGGGTACAACAAACAACAGGCTGGGTCAGACCAGATAAACGTCCTTGTAACTTTGTTCAAATACTCGACAGGAAATATACAAATATATATAGGAAAACAACAGGAACCTTCACAATAAATGTTCCATATACTTTCAGAATAAAAGCTGCTCTGGTACTTATTATTATACTTTTTACCGCAGTACTTTTACAGGTGGAGTTGCTAATTACTGAATATTACAAACATCAGTTTATTGATTAGATGTATTTATATCAGACATATTTCAGTTAACGTTGTTTTACTGTGTGTTGGTTTGATTCATTTTTCTTCTCGACAAACGTGATGAACAGAACCACAGACTTTAAAATCTCAGACTTATTCAACTTGAGACTCGTTTTTATTTTATTTTTTGACCTGTTCTGTGCTTCACTCTTTCGTTTTCTTATTAACGGATTCGAGTGTCAACAGAAACACCTGCACAGGTGCAAACACCTTACCAACACAGACAAAAGTCCCCCGGAGCTCTTTCCTCACCTGAGCAGGTGTCCTCAGCTATCTGCCTCATGTGTTTCACCTGAGCGGATCATCACTCACCTGGCGGACACCGGGTCCACGGTGAGCAGCCAGCCGCAGAGCTCTTCATCTTTTCCCGCCTTCACCCTCACCTGTTTGTGGACATAACGGATCCACTGCAGCGGACCCAACAGAGACCAGCCGCACAGCATCACGGTGCCGCCCGACCGGAACAAACCTGATCAATGATCAATAATCGGCAAACGGCACAAACGCTACAGCGCTCTGAGCACTGCACGTGCTTTAAAAACCTCCGGAGGAAACACCGCATGGACACAATGGTTCCGCCCCAGTTTTATTCTGGGCCACTGCTGCCCCCTGCTGGGCAGGGCTGGAACACAGAAGAATGAAATTGAAGCTTGTGAGTTTATTTTATAAGTCGAAGTATTATTTTAACTCGAGGTTCGTATCATGAGATGAAGTTACCACAAAAGACAAAGAAATGCAATCAAATGTTTAAACAGACAATTAGAGAAGAAAATACATTGGTTAAGCAATGATTTAAGCTTTAATGTTGAACTTGAGCTTCACCTGTGTGTGCTTCACAGTGAGACAGGAGAAATGCCATCTTCATAGGAAACAAGTGGATTAATTGAGGACAGCATGGAGACAGCCATCCCACAAAAAGGGTCCAGGGGGCTTATTGGGAAAAGGAAAGAGCACAAAAATGGTTTTTGTTAGGTAAAAGATCAAGTAGCAAGAGAAATTGACATTTACATTTAGTCATTTAGCAGACGCTTTTATCCAAAGTGACTTACAAGTGAGGAACAAGGCAAGTAAACAAAATCTAAGTCAAGAAGAAACAACATCAAAGCAAAGTGCTATCGAAAAAGTGTTACTGTTTCAAGAGATGTGAGAATGAAAGGGTAGAATTTTTTATTTTTTATTTATTTATTTTTAAGTGCAAAGGAAGATGCGGAAGTTGATATGGGCTGTAAGACCAGTCCAGATGTTGGTGTGGATGAAATGCATGAAACACAGTAATAAATCTATCAATCTACCTGGTTAATAAGTAGGTATACGGGACCTACAGGGTCTTATTATTAGTAGATTAATAGTTAATAGTTTAAGGGAAAGACCCCGAACATTCGGGGATCCCTGGAAACAAAAAAGCAGGCAGACTATTGAAAGAAGCAGTTAAAAAAGAAGCAGTTGAAGTTAATATTAGGTTGTCAAAGAATCACAAGCACATCAAGTAAATCAAAAGTGACAACAGCATCGGCATTTATACTTGACTTAATAATAACTAGGTTGAAAATTGGTCACTCCAACCATAATAGTACATTATTCGTGACTAGATTAGAGACAGTAGTATCTTAGTATCATGCACTGCTCACAAAACACTTTTTAATCAAATCAATTCAATTTATATGTAGAGCGCTTTTTACAATTGACTTTGTCACAAAGCAGCTTTACACAACCAAAGAACAGTACATGAACAGTGAATGTGTGAACGCTTGGTTTAGCCTGTTTGTCTGCTTCCTGGCCTGGGCTCTGGGTAGTCAGCGACTAGCTAGGCCTGTTCTCAGATTATGTGCTATGCTACAAGAAATGAGAGCAGCACCTTCTCAAGTGGGATGGACACCGAGACCACTCGGGAAGGTGGTCCCCTAATAGGCCAGCTTTGCCCTCAAAGGTACTCCAATTATCTATAAAGCCCACATTGTTTTCAGAGCACCAATCAGAGTTTAGCATCAAGTCAGTTAAACTTCTGTTAAGTAGCAGAGGGGCTTGTTAATCCGTTTCAGCTGCTTTGGTGTTAATGAAATAAGCAACAGGTGAACTAGAGGGGAAACAATGAGATGGCCCCCCCAAGACAAGAATGAATTTACAAGTGGAGGACACTGACATTCTTTCCTTATCTTTTCTTAGTTTTTTCGCTAGTTTTGTATTTGGCTAAGGTCAGTGTCACTATGAGGTGATACCTGGACCCTACAGAGGTTGAACAGACTCCTCCAGGATGGCACATCAGTACATACTATTGTCACAAGGTTTGCTGTGTCTCCCAGCACAGTCTCAAGAACACGCGAGAAAGAAGATTCCGGGAGACAGGCAGTTACTCTAGGAGAGCTGAACAGGTCTGTAGAAGTTCCTTAAACCATCAACATGACCAGTATCTGCTCCTTTGGGCAAGAAGGAACAAGATAAGCACTGTCAGAGTCCTACAAAATTACCTCCACAAGGCCACAAGGCGAATGTGTGTCGCTTGAGGGCCAGACGTCCTCTGCCCGGCACCGTGGAGCTCGATTGATTTACCATAGAACACTAGAATTGTCAGGTCTGCCACTGGGCCCCTGTGCTTTTCACAGATGAGAGCAGGTTCACCCTGAACACATATGACATACATGACAGGACTGGAGAAGCCACAGAGAAGGTTATGCTGCCTGTTACATGGTTCAGCATGACCGGTTTGGTCAGTGATGGTCTGGGGAGGCATATCCATGGAGAGACGCACAGTCCACAGATTAGACAACAGCACCCTGAGTGCCATTGGGTATTGGGATTAAATCCTTGGACCCACTGTTAGACCCTACACTGATGCAGTGGGTCTTGGGTTGCTCCTAGTGACAACAACACCCGGCCTCCTGTGGTGAGAGTATGCTGAAAGTTCCTGGAGGATGAAGGAATTAATACCATTGACTGACCCCCACGCTTGCCGGCCTAAATCTAATAGAACACCTCTGGGACATTATGTTTTGGTCCATCCAATGCTGCCAGGTTGGACCTCAGACTGTCCGGGAGCTCAGTGATGCTTTGGACCAGATCTGGGAGGAGATGCCTCAGTAAACCTTCCGATGTCTCAGTAGGAGCATGTCCTGACATTGTCAGGCATGCATACAAGCACCTGGGGGCCATACGAAGTACTGAGCAATGAAATTTCAGTAACATGGACTTACCTGCTGGATCATCATTATAATTTTTTTTTTCATTTGATTTTCTGAGTGTCTTGGGATTCAGCCCCCTGTAGGTTGATCATTTTAATTTCCATCAAACGATGTGGTATTCTTTCATTCCTAATACATCATCCAGTCCATATCAGTATACTGTAAACATCCAGGATCATTTTTTTGAGGTCTAATTTGTTTTCAAAATGTTCCTGTACATCTTTGAGCAGTGTATATAGAAGAAAGAATAGAGATGATTGCACAGCTGTAGAATAAAGGTAGAGTGGAAATAATTGTTGTCAATATAATTAAGCGGAGCAGAAAAACAATTATAGGCTGTTTAGGAACAACTGGACTAAGTACACGACTGTAAAGAAATGAACTCTGAAGAGGCAAAAGACCAATAGGATGCAGTAATGCAGCAAAAAGGAGGCATTTAATTGCACCATTCACTCTTGCATTTTATTTACTAATTTTGTTTTATTTCCATAATGCTCCATCATCAGCAAATAATAATCTTCCCAAGTCCAGCGGAATCTTATCAAATGTATCATTTATCATGACTAAAAATAATGATGGACTAATTATCCTACCTTGAGGAGTTTCATAATCCACAGCAAATTTGTTGGACAGCCTCGGCCCACCTTAAGATGTAGGAGGTACAACCATGAAAGGGAAGACATGATAGAGGACTTCAGGAGGTATTTAAACAGTAGAAGAATAGAAAGACAGAGTATATAACTTTTTAAGAAGAACTGGAGAATTTGATTA
>NC_046610.1:0-75000 GCF_900324465.2 Anabas testudineus | reverse complement strand
CCACCACCTCCACCTTCTCACCCAGAATGGACACAGTGTCAAAGCTTTCTTCCTCCTGAAGTCCACAACCATCTCCTTGGTCTTGCTTACATTCAGGGTGAGATGATTGTTCCCACACCACTTCACAAAGCTGTCCACCAGACCTCTGTACTCTGTCTCCTCCCCACCGCTGATACACCCAACCACTGCAGAGTCATCTGAGAACTTCTGCAGATCGCAGGACTCAGTGTTGTACTGAAAGTCTGAGGTGTACAGGGTGAAGAGGAAAGGTGAGAGGACAGTCCCCTGAGGTGCTCCTGTACTACTGACCACCCACTCAGACTCACATCCCTGCAGTCGTACAAACTGTGGTCTGTCTGTCAGGTAGTCAGTGATCCAGGAGGCTGTGGAGGAGTCTACCTGCATCTTCAAGAGCTTCTCAAGTCAAGTCAAGAAGCTTTATTGTCATTCCAACCACATATAGCTGAAGCAGTACATAGTGAAATGAGACAACGTTTCTCCAGAACCATGGTGCTACATAAAACGACAACAAGACAAACATGGGGCTGAGGACTGCTAAGTTGTCCTAGCAAAACACATAAAGTGCATCCTGTGCAACCTAGTGCAAACAGTGCAAGAACACAAAGAAAAAGTGCAGACAGATGTCAGAAGACAGTGCAAAAACAGAACACAAAACAGCAGCGACCAGTAGCGGAAATGAATACAATTTTCATCTGAAAGATGGAAACAGTAGTACGGTAGTCATTGAGGCTGCTGATGGAGGTCTTTTTTGGCAGCGGGACAATTGTGGCTGACTTCAGGCATGGTGGGATGTAGGACTGAGACAGTGACGAGTTGAAAATGTTGGTGAAGACCCCAGCGAGCTGGTTTGGGCACTCCCTGAGGACCTTCCCAGTCATACCGTCCGGTCCTGCAGCCTTCCTGGGGTTCACTGCCCTCAGGATACACCTCACTTCATGCTCCTGCACTGTGAGACTGAAGTTGCTGCAGTCTGAAGTATGGACTTCAGCTGTCCCAGGTCTATCCACCTCGAAGCGCGCAAAGAAGTGGTTTAACTCCTCTGCGAGCACAACATCACCCACAGCCGTCATGGTGTGGCAGGACTTGTGGTTGGTTAGGTGCTGGACCCCCTGCCACACCTGTCGTGTGTTGTTGTCTCTGAAGTGGTCCTCAATCCTCCCAAGCTGCCTTGGCCTCTCTGATACCTCCTTTAAGGTTAGCCCTGGCCTTTAAGGTTAGCCCTGGCTGGGTTAGGGTTAGCACATGTTTAAGGTTATTTTAAGCTGACAATAAAAAAAAAAAAAAAAAAATGAAGCCTGCAACTGTGTGTGTGTGTGTGTGTGTGTGTGTGTGTGAGAAATTGGAGTGAAGCATAGATAGATAGATAGACAGATAGATAGA
Organism: Anabas testudineus; assembly: GCF_900324465.2. Taxonomy (NCBI): domain Eukaryota; kingdom Metazoa; phylum Chordata; class Actinopteri; order Anabantiformes; family Anabantidae; genus Anabas; species Anabas testudineus. Next base: position 73,599 of record NC_046610.1, on the reverse strand, counting down.
TAGATAGATAGATACTTTATTGATCCCCAAGGGGAAATTTTGGTGTTGCAGCAGCCATTACACACAAAAACAACCAGTCACACTGGACAAACTTAATCCACCCCTCCCCAAAAATGACCAAATGAAAGATGCCAAGTGCATAGTTTACTAAAAACTTTGTGTACTCTGAGTTTACCCGACGATTTGCCGACTTTGAAGCCCAGAAATGGAGATTTTAACTGCTCGGTAATCTGTTTGTGGTTGACGTGGAAAGCATACCAACCAGTTTCCATGTTTCCTCCCTGACACACTGCCCCAACTCTGTGCCGAAGCTGCTCAATTGCTCTGTATGTTCGGCAGCACAAATCGAAAATAAACAAAACACCACTCAGGTGTCATCTCACTGATTAACTCCTTCACTCAATCTTGAGGATTTCCTCAGCTCAGAGCCGAACACCAGACATCTAAGAAGAGATACCAGGTACCTCGCTTGAACAAATGTGCATCAGAGTAAATCAGTGTAGCAAGCTGAACTTGAATGATGCTGTTTTTATCCACTTTTTCTACTCCAAGGCATGGACTGCTAATAGCTGAAAGATTGAAGTAAATTATTATTAGTTTGTTGTTTTGCTGTTGTCCTGTAAAAAAAAAAAAAAAAAAGATTTTCATTAAAACGGAACTCGAAAGACTACAGATAGACATAAGACACTAATACCACTGATGTGTGTTACATATCAAATTTAATTTCTCATTTGTTTATAATATTAAGCTTTGCTTGCTCCAAATTTGTTTCAGATTTGTTGACAAGTTTCTTTCCATATGAAAAGGTTTAACGTTACAAATCTGGAGAGATGGGAAAGCATGCACAATTGCAGTAATTTTTTCCATATATATTGAGTTTAGCCCACAAATTCGTCCCAGTTTTTAATTTTTGGCCCACTGCGAATTGGAGTTTGACACCCCTGGTTTAGCCCAACGAGCTGTCACTGCCAATGAACAAACATAAGACTGAAAAACTAAAACTAATCCATCAGAGACAGCGGCAGCTTTGGATGTGGACAAATCAACTATTTATGATAAGCTGATTCAGAGCTCAGAAACATCCAAAGACCCAGAAGAACACAGAAAATAAGTTTGATGGATGAATTTTTTGTAAACCCCTTTACAACAGCTGCTCGGATCCAGAAGGTCGGGGTGTGGATCAACAGAAGGCTTCCCCAAAGACACACGTGTAAACCACTCGAAAATCTCCAAACACCTTTTAGACAACCACAGAAACGCTACCATCAGCTGTTTATTTACCAATTTATTAGGAACACCTTCTGAGAGCATCTGTCTGCACACAATTTTAAACTTGCTGCGATCGACATAGTTTTTTAGCATGCCAATGTTCAGGTACATTTCAGGGACCTGTTTCTAAGCCCCCAAAAGGGGCATAATATGGTCTCTTTAAAACGGGACATGTATGATAAAAAATTGCTAATAATATAGAATAGAACAAGAGTTCTTCTCATTTCCCAGAATGCTGTGTGGCAGCCGTGTGCGTGTGGAGCTGTCCACCGGGCCCCCCCCCCCGTTGCACTCGGTATGACCGGCCCCCAACTCGCCGGCCCTTTGACCCCAACGATAAGTGCTAGGAGTGTGGCTAGAAAGGTCATTACACCTACAACTGTCACCGCTTCAGCCGTCGCTGCCTAAGGCATGTAACCATGGCAGACGCCACACCTAGGTATATCACAGTGTTTGAACCTGGTTACCTGTGAAGCTGAGCCTCCATTGCCAAGTTGGACTGTAACACCATGAAGCAGACCCAGTCCAGTTCAGTCCAGTTGGATCTGTACTTGTCCTGGTTCTGTACTGGTGTTTTGATGTGTTCAGACTAGAACACTGCTGCTGACCATAATCCATTAGTGTTCATGTTAATCTGTAGATAGATGATTCATCAGAGTCAGAACCTCCTCAGAACCAGTGTTGAATTGTCTCCACCAGGATTAACCACACTCCTGTGTTCCGCCGGTCTGGATCTATGGGTTTTTAGACGCAATCCTGAAAATGAGTCTGACTTTGTTGTTCTGGATCAGGATTCTTCCAATAATGTCTGTCTCTCTCTCTCTGCCACCACCAGTCGTTCCTCTTCAGAGAGTCTGGCTGCAGACTGACCTTCAGCTCCGTGTTTTTTGCTTCTGTCACTTTAGTTGATGTGTTTGAGTTTGTATGAACAGCATCATCAGTGATTATCGATCTTCCAGTTTGTGTGTATTTGTAGCTCAGTCACTTCCTGTTAGCATTGATGAATCAATAAAGGTTTATACAAAGACATGTCCTGTGTGGTCATACAGCTGGTTGGGGAGGGCCTGCAGGGGTCCAGGGTCGGTTCTGGTTTTCTTTGTACATTTAGTCATTTGGAAAACGCTTACAGGGGGAGATGTTTTGTCGTATGCTTTAAACCAGGGGTCACTAACAACGCGGACTGCAGTCCGGATCCGGACCCAGAAACTGTCCCATACGGACCAGGAGCTACACACCAAACCGAACGTTTTGATTCCAAATCTGGCGGGACACCTTAACCTTATAGGCGCAGCTATTGCGATTGTTATGGTAATTACTTAGTGGATGCGAGAACGCATTGGCCAATTGAATGTGAGCTAAGCCATCCCACGTGACTTCACTTAGCCAATCGATTCTGTGGATCACAGGCGGTAAAATTAGCAACTCAACAGTAGATGAGGGAAAGTTCGAGGTTGGAAAGAACTAATAAAGAAAGACGACGATAACAGATAACAGACATAGACAGAGAGGAGACATACAGACGACAGAGAGGAGAGAGACACAGACGACAGAGAGGAGAGAGACACAGACGACAGAGAGGAGAGAGAGACAGACGACAGAGAGGAGAGAGACAGAGAGGAGAGAGACAGAGAGGAGAGAGACAGACGACAGAGAGGAGAGAGACAGACGACAGAGAGGAGAGAGACAGACGACAGAGGGGAGAGAGACAGACGACAGAGAGGGGAGATACAGACGACAGAGGAGATAGAGATACAGACGACAGAGAAGGGAGAGATACAGACGACAGAGAAGGGGGAGAGACAGACGACAGAGAGGGAGAGAGACAGACGACAGAGAGGGAGAGAGACAGATGACAGAGAGGGGAGATACAGACTACAGAGAGGAAAGAGGGAGAGATAAGAGGTAAGAGTTGATAAAAGGATGGTGAGACTTAAAGAGGAAGAGATAAATATAGAAATGTCCAAAAAGAGAAGAGGGGACAGTGAAAATTGAGTTTTGAATCCAGAATGAACAGACTCCTTTCTGTTCATATTACCCACTGAACTAAACCAGTGCCTGATATGTTTAGAAACTGTGGCTCTTATTAAAAGAGCCAATGTCAAACGTCATTATGAGACAAAACACAAAGGTTTTGAACCCACATACCCACTGAAATCTGAAGTGTGATCACAGAGAGTTTCTAGTCTCAGAGCCCAGTATGAGCAGTCCACCAGGATCTGGAGCCACATGCTCAGTTTGATGTAACATAAGAATAAATTAGTCAAAGGTTTTTGAATTGTACTGAATTAATTTGATTTGACAGTCATGTATTGATTACATGCAGGGTACTTGATAATATGTTGCAGTAAATAGTTGGACATTAGAATCTTCTGGACCTTTGCTTCCAAAAATATTGTGTAACCGGACCTCTTTAAATTTTAGTTGAATACCCCTGCTTTAAATCATCCCAGCTCAAACACTATAAGGCTTTTTGTTGATTTATTACATTAGTGAGTTTCTGTGCAACTGGGATGGTTTTTGTTCTGCGATTACAGGAAACCACTGGGGAACAGTTTTCATCAAACATAACAGCTTCAGAAAGTCCAGTTCATCACTATGACAAAGCAGAATTGGTCTTTATTCTGAACTGTATATTGCAGTACTCTGTAGAGCATATTTAACCTTTTTATTCAACCCTGGAAAACGTATTTTGTACTGTATACACCAACACAGAACACATCTGGTCCAGAGCAGTCGACTGTGGAGAGTTTCATGTTCAGGTCTATGGACTATGGGCCTGTGACACAGACTGTGACTTTGGGGATTTAACCTGAACCAATCAGAGCTCTGGCAGTTGACATGTGGACTGCCCCCATAAGCTTGGCTGCTGCTGATGTCACATCCGCCAGATATGTAAAGCTGCAGAAAAGCTGCAGGTCGTCACAAATGGAGCAGACAATGGCTTCATCATCATTATCATCTAACAACTCCTCTTCAACGCTCAGAGAGCTCAAACACTCAGGTAACTGACCGAGACATCAGCTCCAGTACACTGTCTGCTTCCAGCCGTACGATACAGACTTCACATAGTAGCTGTCTGGTTGTCATGGAGACTTGTTTCCAGGATGATTGACTGTTGCTTGTGATTGTGCCATCAGTCATCTGATCAGTGAGTATTGTTAGTAATCTGATTACTTCCTCGTCATCTGCTCAATCCAGCATTTGATTAAATTAACTTTGTTGAATCCGTGTGGAGCCTGGTCTGTAACCTTCCGTGACTTAACATGTTAACGTGTTCAGGAACAGAACTGCTTTGTTCTGCAGTTAGCTTAGCATCAGCTGACTACAGAACAGTTCAAGCTGCTTACTCGTGATGCCTGGAGTGATAAATGAGTTTTCTGTGTTTTTTCACACAATATAATCTGCAGATAATTTCTGAACAAATCCAAACAAATGTTTTCTGCAGACAATAACTGGTATCGATTAATTTTACACAAGATTATTTATTTCATCGTTCTGTGTTCCAGCTTCTGCACAAACTAATGCTCATTAACAGCAGCTTGTGGCTGCAGCTTGTTAATAATATCCACATGACTTCTAATCTGGGAGGGGTGATGTGGATTACGGTTGGGAGCCCAGTGGGGGACCGATTACTGTTAAACTCTGCTGCAGAGACATAACTTTATCTGACTTTGTGTTTGTGCAGTGCTGGAGCTCGTCCACTGGAAACAACCAAAGAAGTCTGCGTCAGTGTTTGTTGCGTCTTTACTTGTTCTCTTGTCACTGGCAACACTATCTGTCATAAGTGTGGTGTCCTACCTGCTGCTGGCCTGCCTCTGTGTCACCATCACCTTCAGGTAACAACCACTGACAACAGTGGGTACGGGTAGAATGTCTCACAAAGTGCGTGGTTTGGTTCAGGGTGGAGATGTGTGGGTGGAGGGGGGGGGGGGGGGGGCTCTGACTGCTATTCCATTTACAACAGTTTGTTTCTTTCTGCAGAGTTTATAAATCTGTGATTCAAGCTGTCCAGAAATCTGAAGGCGGCCATCCATTCAGGTAACGCACACCTTTATCTTTTACAACTACCCCCTCAACACTCACAGAGACAGTGTCTGCTCCCCGACCACCTAAATAATTTATATCAAAAACCAACACAAGAGGAGTGATTCATAAGAACCTAATACAAATAAAGAACAAAATAAAAAGAAAACAATCAAATGTGGTCTGTTAAATATCAGATCTCTCTCGTCTAAATCCCTGTTAGTGAATGATTTGATAATTGAACATCAAATAGACTTATTCTGTCTTACTGAAACCTGGCTGCAGCAGGATGAATATGTCTCTCTGAATGAGTCGACCCCCTCAAGTCATGTTAATTATCATGTTCCTAGAAGCACAGGTCGGGGTGGAGGAGTAGCAGCAGTCTCCCACTCAAGTTGAACATAGTTTGAATTCATTTGAGAGCCTCACTCTTAGCCTCTCTGATCCAAAATGGAAAAGTCAAAAACCAGTCCTGTTTGTTATTGTGTACCGTCCTTCTGTCCCTTACTCTGAGTTTTAACTGAAGATCAAGTCACTATTAGACTCTAAATGGAAACAAACCCACTGTTTTAATCACACCCTTGATCTTATTCTGAAATAGTTTTTCCCCAAAACCCTCTTTTATCTGATCATTTTTTAATAACATTTGAATTTACGGTACTAAACTTTACTAAACCTACGAATAAGATTCACTACATTAGATGTTTATGTGAAAATGCTGTCAACAATTTTAAAATCATCAGATCAGACGACTCTGAACCATCTCTTAGTTATGCTGATATAGCTTAGTCTGCTGGGGGACCTCTACTGATACACTGAGCTCCTCTCCTCTCTCCTTTCTCCTCTCTCCATTCAAATTCTACCATTTCATGTCGTTAACTTTGTGTCTTCTCTCTCCTGTAGTTGTGTTTCCTCCTCTCTGTCTCCCTCTCTCTGTACTTTTCTGCAGGTATCCTCGGCCTGGAGCTGTACATCTCCAGAATCCATATAATCTGCCCAATGTTTTTGATGCTTGTTGTTGTCTTTATTGCCTGCTGTTCTTTTCTCTCTTCTCTTTCCACTCACCCCAACCGGTCAAGGCAGATGGCCGCCCACTATGAGCCTGGTTCTGCTGGAGGTTTCTTTCTCTAAAGGGAGTTTTTCCTCTCCACTGTTGCCTAAAGCTTGCTCAAATGGCATTGTTGGGTTTTCTCTATAATTTTTTGTATAAATATTTTCTGTAAGGTCTTAAACCTTAAACACTGTAAAGTGCCTTGAGATAACTTCTGTTGTAAATTGGCGCTATAAAAATAAAACTGAATTGAATTGAATTGAATCTTAAATATACACAAGTGACAGTATGTTGTCTCTTCTCCTCCTCTGTTTGACCTCCCCCTCTGTTCCCCTCTCTCAGGTCTCTGTTGGATAGGGATATTTCAGTGTCCTCAGAGTCAATCCGGCAGCTGGCAGATCAGTCTCTGTTCCATCTGAACTGGTTCACCAGTCAAACCAGGAGGTTACTGCTAGTTGAAGACCTGGTCGATTCTTTAAAGGTCAGTTAGCACATGGCTATTGCAAGGCTACTGTCTAACACTTAAATAAGGAGTCAATGTGAAGGACATGGAACATCCTCCATGTAGACCCACCAGGGCTGAAGGTGGGGGATAATGGTATAAATCCTCTTAAAGCTGGCCTATGCAATAACAAAGGCTGCATTTTAGGGTAGGAGGTATAGTCAGGTTAGCAAAGCCCCTGCTATTAAAATATGTTCTAGGTTAATGGGCCACAATGACCTGTATTTACAGCATTTGCTCTATAATCAGACTCTGGACTGTGTTGGGTCAGAAAACTGAGAGGATGAAAACAACAAAAAACATCTATAGTATGAAATCATTTTGAAATGTTACATGCTTTCAGATTTACAAAAGTGCAAACAGATTATATTCAGATCTCCCAAATATAACAAGCCATTGAATGTGGGGTTTCAAGAGTTGCAATTGAAATAGAAAAAGAAGGTTTCTTACTCTCACTGCCTCTTCGCTGGCGTGCTGCAGGGTTCGGTTCTTGGTCCTCTACTCTTTTCTATCTATACTACATCCCTAGGTTTCGTCATCCAGTCGCATAGCTTTTCTTATCATTGCTTTGCTGATGACACCCAGCTTTTGCTGTCCTTTCCGCCGGATGACTCCACAATCAACTGAGCTTTACCGACCACATCTCCTCTGTCTCTACATCATGCAGATTTGCCCTTTTCAACATCACAAAGATCAGACCCAACCTTTAGGACAATGCAATACAACTTGCTGGCTTCCTGTAGCTGCTGCATCAAGTTCAAAGTCCTGACCAGTTGTCAACTCAACAGCACTGGCCTACCTCAACGCCCTCATCCTGGTCTACAATCTCTCTCGCTCACTGAGCTCTAAAACGTCTTGTGGTCCCCTCAACTCAGCTCAAAAGATCCAAGGTTAAACTTTTCATCTTAGTGGTTCCATGATGGTGGAACGACCTAGCCATCTCTGCATGCTCAGCTGCCTCACAACAGAACTCTTCCACAACTTTCTCTGCAAAAATGATTGCACTCGCACTCCTATGAAACAGAAACAGCTCTTCTCAAAGCACTCTACTATATAGTTTGTCTCTTTGCCTTAGATATTTGCTTTGTACTACACTTGTAAATCGTTTAGGATAACAGCATCCAATAAATGACTAAATGTAAATGTTTCAGCTGTTTATAAAAATATTTTTTGTATAAATATTTTCTGTGAGGTCTTAAACCTTACACTGTAAAGTGCCTTGAGATAACTTCTGTTGTAAATTGGCGCTATACAAATAAAACTGAATTGAATTGAACTGAGTTGAACTTTATTCTCATGTTTCAGTTGTTTATTTTCATGTTTCAGCTGGCTGCTGTGATGTGGGTGCTGACATACGTCGGAGCTGTGTTTAATGGAGTTACCATCCTGATTCTTGGTGAGGCTGATTCTGAATTAAATCACATTTTATGATGACAGATCTGAAACTGAGGTTGAGCCTGTTTCTGTGCAGCTGATGTGATTGTCTTCACAATGCCACTGATCTACCCGAAGAAAAAGGTAACAAGTAGAATCTTTCCTTTTACAGCATGTTCATTTATTACCAGTGGAACATGATCAGGTTCACATAAGTCAGCACAAGCTAACAGTCCAGTTTTCAACCGTAAGATTTTACTTTGATCTTAGGCACCTAAGTGATTACTGATTATTGGCTGTTGATCCATGTTGACTGACCATTGATCATTGCTGACTGATTTATTTTATGGTCGATGACTGTGTTCAGGTTCAGATTGATCAGCACATCGAGTCACTTCGGTCCAAAGTGGAGGAGATGCTGAAGAAGTGAGTTCACATCAGATGCTACAAAAACTTAATTATTAACAGATTTGAAAACAAAGGTGTTTGACTTTGGATGGGTCACTGAACAGACCAGATGTGATTTCAGTGTTCTACAGAAATAAGAAGCAGTGTAACATCATGAGCCCTGCTTGCTGTTAAATCCCCAGACCACATGTTTTGCTTTGAATCTTCTCATGTTAACATTCAGTTCAGTATGTTTACCAACACGTGTGTTTTGAGCCTCACACAGGATAACCTGAAACTACTCACCTACTTGAGTAAATGTATATATGTATGTACTTTGTTACTTACCACCTGTACAGCTTATTGATTCACCTTCCTGTTGATCCAGCTCTGACGGGAGAGCAATGTATCCGAGTCACTGATTATGGAATTGTGTGAGTCTCTGGAGTTCTGATTAGGCTGAGGTTCAGGAGTGTCTCAGGTGTGCATGCTTTCAGGATCATTGTTTGCACCTGAAGCAACTGATTGGATTTTAAACAATTCTTGACTGTGATTGGTTGAGATCAGTCAGGCGTATGTACAGCACACAGGAAGAACAAAAAACAATATAGACAGCTTGTCTCTGTGTTTTCAGACTGCAGGACAAGTTGCCAGGAGCTGTGAAAAGAAGCAAAGCTGAGTGAACCCCGCCCACACAAACTACACTTGCACCCCTTCCTCTAATTGGTTCATTTGTCTCTGACTCACCTGCTGATAATCTTGAAATAAAGGAGGAAACTGATGTGATTTGTGTGTTTACATACTTACGCACACAATTCAATTCAATTCAATTCAATTTTATTTGTAGAGCGCTTTTTACAATTGACATTGTCACAAAGCAGCTTTACACAACCAAAGAACAGTACATGAACAGTGTATGTGTATGAGTCATAATAATGTGATTGTCCCTGATGAGCAAGCCGAGGGCAACAGTGGCAAGGAAAAACTCCCTGAGAAGGCAACAGGAAGAAACCTTGAGAGGAACCAGACTCAACAGGGAACCCATCCTCATATGGGTGATTACATGTTGTGTAGGCAGCAGTCCAGTATAACAGTTAAAGTCTTTTAAGTTAATATGGAGTCCAGTTAGTTATTGCAGGCAGACTTGTTCCATTCCTTGACTATCGAGCGTTGAGTCGAGACCTCCAAGAAACAGCTTCCGACGTCCGCCGAGGCCGGGACCGACATCATAGTAGCTTGTGACCAATCCAGTCTCCAAACGCATCCCAAAGGGCAAACGGTGGATCCAGGCGACGAGATCTCCAGCCAGAAGTTGGGCATCAGGACGAGTCAGACAGGTCCAGAGGGCAAAGGGTGGAATGACGTGTAGCTCGACAGAGAGACAGGAAGAAGGAAAAGAGAGAGGGAGAGGGAAAGAGAGAGAAGAGGAGAGATTGCAGTTAGTTGTATTCACAGTCAGATAAAGTTTGAGGTGAATGTATATTTAGTGTAGTGCAGCAGGGACTCCGGCAGGACTAATTATGACAGCCTAACTAAAAGGGTGGGTTCAGAAGGAAACACAGAGATGAGGGCGCACTGGGATGTAGAGCAACCAAACAATTCACCATCAACAAACCCGAGTGATCAGTGAGAGTTGGGAAGACAGCATCTAAACATACCAGTTCACCATAATGCTCTACGTCCATGAGTCCTTCCCAGATCTATTTACTCAAATGCTTGACTAAATAGGTAGGTTTTCAGCCTAGACTTAAACACTGAGACTGTGTCTGAGTCCCGAACGCTATTTGGAAGGCTATTCCATAACTTTGGGGCTTTGTAAGAAAAAGCTCTGCCCCCAGCTGTAGTTTTTAGGATACGAGGTACTGACAGGCAGCCAGCATCCTTTGAGCGAAGTAGGCGTGGTGGATCATAAGACACTAGCAGTTCACTTAGATAATGCGGCGCAAGACCATTTAATGCTTTAAATGTCAAAAGTAGTATTTTAAAATCAATGCAAAATTTCACGGGGAGCCAATGAAGTGTAGATAAGATAGGCGAGATGTGATCGTATCTTCTGGTTCGAGTGAGGACTCTCGCTGCTGCATTCTGAACTAACTGAAGCTTGTTTATGCACCTGGTTGAACAGCCAGACATTTAGTGACAAAATATTCCTTATCTTGGCAATATTTCTGAGGTGAAAGAAAGCTGTCCTGGTGACTTTATCTACATGAGCTTCAAATGAAAGACTGGAATCTAGAATCACACCAAGGTCTTTGACTGTTGCACTAGATGTAACGGAAAGGCCATCTAGAGTTACGGTGTGGTCTAACATCTTGCTTCTAGCTGCAGATGATCCTATAACTAGTACTTCTGTCTTATCAGGATTTAGCAGAAGGAAGTTAATTAGCATCCAGTCTCGTATATCCTTTACACATTGCTCAACTTTATTAAGCAGTTTGATCTCATCTGGTTTTGATGAAACATATAACTGTGTGTCGTCAGCATAACAATGAAAGTTAATACCATGTTTACGGATAATGTTGCCCAGAGGAAGCATGTAGAGGGAAAAAAGCAGGGGGCCTAAAACTGAACCCTGTGGAACACCAAACTCCACTGGAGAGCATGTGGAGTAATCGCCATTTAGATCTACATACTGATAACGATCAGTCAAATAGGACCTAAGCCAGGAGAGGGCCGTTCCCCTAATTCCAACAACATTTTCTAGTCTGTGAAGGAGAATACTATGGTCAATGGTGTCGAAAGCTGCACTGAGATCGAGTAGCACAAGCATAGAGACACTACCCTGATCAGCGGCCAATAGGAGGTCATTTACTACTTTAACAAGTGCCGTCTCTGTGCTGTGATGAGGCCTAAATCCTGACTGATAGAGTTCATGTATGTTATTAAGATTAAGATTAAGATACGAGGATAGCTGCCCAGCTACTATCTTTTCGAGAATCTTTGAGATAAAGGGGAGGTTTGATATCGGCCTGTAATTTGACAGCTGACAAGGGTCGAGATCAGGTTTCTTGATTAGCGGTTTAATAACTGCTAATTTAAAACACTTTGGGACATACCCACAGCTGAGTGAGGAATTTATGATTGTCAGCAGGGGTTCTATTATTTCTGGCACTATCTGTTTTAGAAAGTGTGTCGGTATAGGGTCTAATGTACAGGTTGAAGATTTTGCAGAAGAGATGAGTGAAATTAGTTCATTCTCTTCAAGAGGAGTAAAGTAATCTAGGTACTGATCTGCTGAGGTTAGCTCGTCACCTGCGTCAACTAAATTGTCTGGTTTTAAAGCTTGAATTTTCTGCCTTATATTTACAATTTTGTTATTGAAAAAGTTCATGAAGTCCTCACTACTGCACAACGTTGTTGTGGAGACATCTGCAGTAGTTTTCTTTCTAGTTAATTTGGCTACTGTATTAAATAAAAATCTAGGGTTGTTTTTGTTGTTTTCTATGAGAGTGGAGAGATACGTTGATCTAGCTGCACTAAGAGCTTTTTTATAGTTCAGGATGCTCTCCTTCCACGCTATCTGGAATACTAACAATTTAGTTTGGCGCCATTTACGTTCTAACTTTCGAGTAGTCTGTTTTAAGACACACATACAAACACACACACAAACCTGTATGGCTGATTATGTTTCAGCTGACAACAAGTTATTTAACCCAAACAGATAAACCACGTGAGCAGCTTTGCATTTCTCAAACAACCATATCAGAAGACACTTCCTGTGGTCATGAAAAATCAAAGCTAAAGGCATCAAAATATTTGACTTTTGTGACTTTTTTATTTATTTTTTATTTCTTGGATCGGCAGTATATGGAAGTTATGACATTGGGAAAATGGATTGTGTCTTTGTCCTTACTGAGCGATCACTGATCTTTTCGTGCATGATATTGAAGTAAACTCATTATACTGCTTGTACAAATTGTGACCAGCTCTTAGTTTTAAAGTACATGAGTGTACAAGGAAGTAGGCTTGAAGGCAGGGTTAACAAGGATCACCTGAAAGCACCATGAGCCCCGTTAGACCGGAAACAGCTGAAAGCGAGCGAGAGAGACCAGATCCCTCAGAAACGGATCTGAAGAAACTAGGTCCTGGAGTGTAAAACCACAATTTAATTCAATTTCATTTGTATAGTGCCAAATCCCAACAGATGTCATCTCAAGGCACTTGAGAGAGGAGAACAGAGGGGGAAGTCAAACAAAGGAGGAGAAGAGACAACACAAAGTTAATGACATGAAATGGTAGCATTTAAATGGAGAGAGGAGAGATGAGGAGCTCAGTAGAGGTCCCCCAGAAGACTAACCTATATCATTTACATTTACATTTAGTCATTTATCAGATGTTTTTATCTAAAGCGACTTACAAGTGAGGAACAAGGCAAAAAATCTAAGTCAAGGAGAAAAACATCAAAGCAAAGTGCTATTAAATAAGTTTTTCTGTTTCATGAGATGCAAGTACAAGAGAGCGTGAAACTGTATGAGTCTCTGGAGTTCTGATTAGGCTGAGGTTCAGGAGTGTCTAAGATGTGCATGCTTTGACGATCACGACCATGTTTTCGCAAGGGTCCAGCCGTTTAAACAGTCTCTTCATGTCTCCCTCTTTGATGGAGTGAGGGGTGGGGGAGAGGGCACCACTGAGGGGTGAGGCTGTGTAGGTGATCCAAGTGTAGCATTTGAATTCAAATCAAATTCAAATTTTATTTGTCACATACACAGTCATACACAGTACGATATGCAGTGAAATGCTTAGGCGACTGCCCGTGACCTTAAAAAATAAAAGACTATTGAAGACTATTTATAGGAAATAAATATAATTGAAAAAGTATAAGTAGATTTAGCTAAGAATAAAATATCTGTACAGTACAAATATAAGAAAAATATAAGAAAATAACAAAACCTGGGTGTACTTGTGCATAATAGAATAAATGGTAATGTAAAAGGTGTGCAGTGACCACTAGGGCCGATGATTGTCCTGAATGTCCAGAGAGAGTGCAAGAAACATGAGTGTGGGTGTGTAAAGTGGTGCCTGTTGAGAGACCAGAAGAAGCTCCTCCTCAGTCTCTCTGTATTGGCCTTCGGGGAGCGGAATCGCTTTCCTGACCTCAACAGAGAGAACAGTCTATTGCTGGCGTGGATGAGGTCCTTCGCAATCTTCCTGGCCTTGGTCCAGCACCGCTTGCTGTAGATTGAGTGTTGGTCAGGGAGCTAGGTGTGGATGATGCGCTCAGCTGATTGCACAACCCTCTGTAGAGCTAGTCTGTCCTGCATGGCGCTGTTCCTGAACCAGGTCATGATGTTTCCTGTCAGGATGCTCTCTATGTTGCCGGAGTAAAAGTTCCTGAGCACCTTGGAGGGCAGTCTAAAGTCTCTCAAGCGCCTGAGGTGGTAGAGACGCTGGCGGGCCTTTTTCACCACGGTGTTGATGTGACAGGACCATGACAGGTCCTGCTTGATGTGGACACCGAGGTATCTGAAGCTGTCTACTCTCTCCACTGGGCTGTTGTTGATGACAGGGGTCTGGTAGTTCCTCTCCTGCTTTGTGCTAAAGTCCTCTACCAACTCATTTGTCTTGCTGACGTTTAGAAGGAGATTGTCCCTCTGGCACCAGTGCTCCAGATTTCCAATCTCCTCCAGGTAGGCCGTCTCATCATTGTCAGTGATCAGGCTTACCACGACGGTGTCATCAGCAAACTTGATGGTGGTGGTGGCGTTGGTAGAGGCTACACAGTCATGTGTAGACACGCATGTTTTTTCGCCTGAGAACAACAGCGGGATTTTTAAACTCTACACAACATTTCTACAACATTTCTACAACTCAGGTACATTAAAATGTCTAATATTCAGCTTGTTCAGTGTGTGGAGTGCAGGATGTTTAGACCGTCTTCCTCCGTCGTTAGTGGTAATTTTACCTGAGACAGGTGTGTGCTAGTTAGCACTCTGACGGAGAAGATATCAGCGTTAGAGGAGCGCATCCAGACTTTAGAGAGGGTTAGAGAGAGTGACAGTAGTGTTATTTCTGTAGCGGAAAGTCTGGGTGCCGCAGGCGGAGATAGCGAGTCCCCGACTCCGGCGTTAGAGCCCTCACAGCGGGGCGAGTGGGTGAGGACTCAGCGGCACACTCGCGCAGCCAAAGCTAAGGCTAAGGCTAAGGCTAGCCCACCGGAGCACACCACCCCCGCGCTTCAGGTGTCTAACAAGTTTGCCCCTCTCAGTGATTCACCCGCTGAGAAACCTGGAAGAACTCTGGTCATATAGGAGACTCGATAATGAGACACGTGAAATTAGCCAGACCTTTAGGGGCTCCAGCGGCTGTGGTCAGGTGTATCCCGGGGGCCAGGGCACCAGACATTGAAGGCAATCTTAGGGCTTTAGGACAGCATAGCTTTTCTAAGATAGTGGTACATGCTGGAGCTAACGATATACGCCTTCGTCAGTCTGAGGTTACAAAGAATAACTTTAAAGAGGTGTTTAAATTAGCGAAGGCGATGTCCGAAGTGGGAAACTGCTTTGGCCCCCTCCCAATGAGACGAGGCGACATAACCTACAGCAGGTTATGGTTGCTGAACCGCTGGATGTCCAGGTGGTGCTCCGAAAACAACGTGAGCTTCATAGATAATTGGAGTACTTTTGAGGGCAAACCTGGCCTGTTAGGGCGGGACGGAGTCCATCCCACTCGGGAAGGTGCTGCTCTCATTTCTTGCAGTATAGCACATAGTCTAAGTTCAGGCCTAGCTAGTTGCTGACTACACAGAGTCCAGGCCAGGGAGCAGACAAACAGGCTAAACCAAGTGTCTGCTAGCTGCACAGAGTCGTCACTCAGGGTTCAACCTATTGAGACTGTGTCTGTTTCTCGAGCTAAACAAAAAGTTAGAAAAACCCAGAAAGTCTGTTTTAATAATTTAATTAACATAGAGACCTCAAATTCAGAGCACACTGATTGTGCAGCCAGCACCTCTGATCTGAAGTTAGGATTGTTAAATATTAGATCTCTTACATGTAAAGCTCTTACTGTTAATGAAACTATCACAGATCAGGAGTTTGATATACTCTGTTTAACAGAAACCTGGATTAAACAGGACGAGTATGTAGCTTTAAATGAAGCAACTCCTCCTGGATACAGCTACATTCACCAGCCTCGTCTGACTGATAGAGGAGGAGGTGTCGCAGTTATTTACAAAGACATACAACATACAAGACAAGGACCAGGTGAAATCTGTGCAGAGAGAGCTGAGGGTGAGTCTGAGGCAGAGTAAAGAAGCGTACAGAAGGAAGCTGGAGGACCAACTCCAGCAGAACAACATGAAGCATGTGTGGTCTGGAATGAAGAAGATCACAGGCTTCAAGGAGAAGGAGAACCAGGTGGAAGGGAACCTGGACAAGGCCAACGAGCTGAACCATTTTTTCAACAGGTTTACAGCACTACTGCCCTCCCTATCTCCCTCCTCCACCTCTACACACTCTGCTGCACCCTCCTCCCCCACCCTCATCCTACAATGAACATCAGAGATGGTCATAAAACCACACCTGTCAGCAGCATCAGAGCCAGCGACACTAAGAAACTGAATAAGCTGATCAGGAAAGCTGGCTCTGAGCTGGGGGCTTCTCTGGAACCTTTAAAGCAGCGGAGCAGTTTTAGTCAGAGACTTCTCCAGCTCCGTTGTGACAAGGAAAGGTACAGGAAGTAATTTGTGCCAACAGCCATCAGCCTGTACAATGACTTCCTGACGGAGAGTCAGTGTCCACGCTGATGGTTTAACAATATGTAACTAAATCACTTTCAGTCTAGTTCTACAGTGTGTTTTGTTGTTATTACTGTATATACTGTCTGTTATTCTTGTGCTGTGTCTCGTGTATTGTTACTCAATGTTCAATGTTTTTGTGTATAATGGCTGCTGCAACACCAAAATTTCCCCTTGGGGATCAATAAAGTATCTATCTATCTATCTATCTATCTATTGGAGGAACCAATAATGTCCTGAAACCTGTTCTAGTTCTAAGTAAACAGACTGTTTTGAATAGGAGGTAGAGCCACCCCTGGGACTGAGAAAAATATCTTAAATGCTTAAAGTTAGATTGTTTTGATATTAATACATGATAGAACATCTTTTTAATTATTTTAAATGAATGACCAAACATATAACATGAGGGAGGAGATTGATCAGTAATCAATAATATGACAGATTTTACAGGTGTCGCAATCTAGGACATGTCTGAGTATGCTCAGTAACGGGTAGAGAAGCCATGGATCTCCAGCTTAGAAATGTCTCTTTGGTTGGAGAAAACTGCTCGATCGATCCGAGAACTGGGACTGCCGACGCTCCTCAGCCACACCTTCCTAAAAACACCAAAAGAAGATGGTGACAGGTGACTGCAGGTGTTAGTTGCTGTTGTCTAACATGTCTACAGAATCAGTTGAAACTGAAGACAATGTTGATATTTAGTCAGATTGTCCCACTGAAAATATCTGTTATCTAGTTTCTGTGAGTTTATTTATAAAAATAAAATAATTAGCCTTAGCACTGTAGTGTCATTGTATTACTAAAACATGATTCCATTCCAACTACCCGGGATTCCTCAGAATAAAAAGTTTTGAAATCCACATAAGGTCTGTAGAGCTTCATTCATAATCTCGATGTTTTAAGTTTTATTTAGTACCACAGTAAAACAGTGTAATTTGTCTGTATGTCCATGACACACTGCAAACGAGAGTTTGGATACTATTAATGGAACCGATTGACTAGGTAAAAAAAAAAAACTATTTTATCTGTTTACACCTAACAAAGTATCAAGGGAACTTACAGCATGAGTAACTCCCAAATAAAAGTTTAAAAAACCTACCATGATAGAAAAATCCATGAATTTCACTTTGTTTCATGTTGCATGACTGTATTTTACAGTAGTGAAAATAAGACTGAGCTGACTGGTGAGCATGGACTCACATGTCATTGACTTTGTCCTGGGGTCCCTGGATTTGACCAACCACTGTCCCCTGTCTGGTGTTCTTCACCCAGCCACTCAGTCCCAGACTCTGGCCCTGATCCTCTGTGTACTGACACACAATGAAAAGCATTTTTAATCAAGTGGTAAAGGAGGTACTAAGTATAATTTTCTACTCTTATAGTTTGGACAGCTATTTTAACCATTATTTTTCAACATGATAATTTGATAAATATTAAGTGACCATATTTAGAGTTTATATTAAATTCTGGGCTGTACTGACACAGGATTATATACATTTTAAAACAGGTTATAATGCTTCCTGAAGCAGCTTCTGTGACCTTAAGACCAAAAAGACTCGTTTAAGCACCTCTGTCGTTTAGGCCCCTTTTCCAGCCATCCCACTCTGTTCTGATTGGCCGGCTTGTGAAAATCTTCCTCTGGGCTAAACTGTGCATCTTTCAGCAACAACCTAGCTGAAAATCCCGCTGCAGGCTGTAGAGTAGATTGTGAAAAAAGTTTGAAAAAAGTGTTGTTAACTGTTAAAACATTGCTCTTTCTGGCCTGTAACAGTCTTCATTGTTTTATGGTTATGTTTTTGATAAAAGTAATTTAATTATCCTGTAATTTTCTCTTGTACTCGTTGTCTGATTAATTATCTTCTGTATTTTAATGCAACTTTAGTCACTTTTTAAAATGGGCTTTGTATGCTAAGTATATATTCACAGTGTTAGAGTAAAAATGATTTACTCAGTGATAATTATCTAATTCTCTTATTACATTTTTGTTTGATTATTGTTTCTTACTTCTTGTCATTATGAAGGATATTTGTTTTTGATGTTTAATCCTGTCAGCAACAGGAACATGTTATACTCTGCTGATGCTGCACTCTGCACACAGACATAAAACAGGACAGGTCAGATAAAGGTCAGCATTCTCAGAGTTGACCAGTTCTTGTTGCTATACACCTATGAGCAGTGTTTTATCCTTATATGGAGTTCTTTTTCCTTGTAAAATGATCATCCTTTAACCATACCAGCCCACATCTGTGACTTCAGGGTGTGTCTCATTTGTAATAAAACGCTTCCAACGTTGATGATAATTTAAAGATACTGACATCACATAGGTCTCAACAGTGGACCCCAGACACCACCACTAGTTTAGAAAACATTGTTTGCCATGTCGGTACCAATTGCTTAAGAAGAAAGCAGTGTCAAATAATTAGATGTCTTCAACAACAAAAAAAAAAAAAAAAATAAAGAAAACAAACCAAAAAACAAAAAAGACACCTTTTACATTTTAATTACAGATATTTGTCTTCCTGCACAGTTGTGCATCAGGGCCTCCCACTCCTTTTTCTGTCCCTGTTAGAGCCGGTTTGTGCTGCTTTCTGAAGGGAGTAGTTTTAGCATTATAAGACATTTTAAGATTCCTTGTTATTTCTTGCATTGAGAAGCCTTCCCTTCTAATGACAACAATAGACTGTCCTTAGAAGGGAAGTTCCTTCTTTCATCCCTGCAGTTTGTACGACTGCAGGGATGTGAGTCTGAGAGGGTGGTCAGTAGCACAGGAGCACCTCAGGGGACTGTCCTCTCACCTTTCCTCTTCACCCTGTACACCTCAGACTTTCAGTACAACACTGAGTCCTGCCATCTGCAGAAGTTCTCAGATGACTCTGCAGTGGTTGGGTGTATCAGCGGTGGGGAGGAGACAGAGTACAGAGGTCTGGTGGACAGCTTTGTGAAGTGGTGTGGGAACAATCATCTCACCTTGAATGTAAGCAAGACCAAGGAGATGGTTGTGGACTTCAGGAGGAAGAAAACTGGCTTTGAAACTGTGTCCATTCTGGGTGAGAAGGTGGAGGTGGTGGAGAGGTACAAATACCTGGGAGTTCACCTGGACAACAGACTGGACTGGAAGTTCAACACAGAGGCTGTATACAGGAAGGGACAGAGTAGACTCTACTTTCTGAGGAAGCTCAGGTCCTTTAATGTGTGCGACAAGATGCTGCAGATCTTCTACCAGTCTGTTGTAGCCAGTGTGATATTCTTTGCTGTTGTCTGCTGGGGCAGCAGCATCAGAGCCAGCGACACTAAGAAACTGAATAAGCTGATCAGGAAAGCTGGCTCTGTGCTGGGGGCTCCTCTGGAACCTTTAGAGCAGGTGGTGGAGAGGAGGATGCTGCACAAACTGCTGAGCATCATGGAGAACAGCTCACATCCTCTCCACAGCCTGCTTATCAAACAGCGGAGCAGTTTTAGACTTCTCCAGCTCCGCTGTGACAAGGAAAGGTTCAGGAAGTCATTTGTGCCAACAGCCATCAGCCTGTACAATGACTCCCTGACAGAGAGTCAGTGTCCACGCTGATGGTTTAACAATGTGTAACTAAGTCACCTTACATTCAAGTCCTACTGTGTGTTTTGTTGGTATTACTGTCTATTCTCTGTGTTATTCTTGTACTGTGTCTCGTGTATTGTTGCGTAGATCATGTTACTCAATGTTCAAATGTTTTTGTGTGTTATGGCTGCTGCAACACCAAAATTTCCCCTTGGGGATCAATAAAGTATCTATCTATCTATCTATCTAGACTGACAGGTCTCTAGTGAAAGTTCCTTCTTTCTGCCTATTGGTACCTATTGGGACCTGTAAACAAACAAACTGCTGATGTTCAGATACTAAACCTGTCATAATTCCAGCCTCGTTGTTGCCTATATTTCCCCCATGCTCTTATTTTGGCAGCTTCCTGTTTCCTCTTCCCAGTCTGATCACATGCACTCACCTGTTTGGTTACACCTGGTTTTCCCCACAGTATAAATACCGGCCTGCTCACCTGTTTCCTGTGCCAGATAGTCTGTTCTCAGCTCTCGGACACTATCCAGCGTTTCTATTGGACTAACTTTTGAATTTTATGGACTCTGCAGGCCCTGGACCTTGTCTCTTGCCTGACCCCTCCTGGTGCTGTGGGTTCTGCTTATTCCCCCCCGCTCACAGTACCAGACCTGGACCTGTATCTCCCTGATTCCCCCACCTGGACCTGCACCCCTTCGGACCTGTTTGTGTGATTCCTCTCACCAGACCTGAACCTGCCTTTGCGTGAGTGTTTTTCCCTAATCTGATCCCCTCCTTGTTGTTCCTACCCTGTCTCTACTCTGTGTGGACCTCCTAGTGTTTTCGACCTGGACTGTCTGTTCTGTTGTGGATTTTGCCTTCCGGACTTGTCCCTGAACTGACTTCTGTGTATGACCTGGATTACCCCTGACCTCCGAGTTTGGCCTTGTGGATTTACTGTTTGGACTTCCTTATTCACCACCTTTAGACTGTTTTCTTACACTGTGTTTTGGACATTTGGTATCCGTCACATTCTGTGACTATTTTACATTGTGCTTCTGTGATACTCCGGTTACACTCCTGGACACTCCCCACCGTTTGTCAGTCGCCACCAATCACCATCTCCATTGTCCTCCATTTTGTTCCATGTGCTCCCCGTCGTTGGTCTGCCATCTTGGTCGCGACGTCACTTCCGGTCATCGATCGCTTTCGGGTTTCCACCCAGACTACACTCACCCTCCACTGACAAATTACCTACAAGAACTCATCTGACTCATTCCCCTGTGCCTTTTGTTATTAATAAAACCCCTGAAAACCTTCTCCTGTACCTTGTTATCTCTGGCCATGGTGTACTTCCTCCAGCTCGTGACAAAACCAACCTAAAGAATACCATGCTCTATTAGTACAACTGTACTAAACTCAGCTGAGCAACATAATTGCAAAGGGGTTTTCTTGTAATCAATTAGCCTTAACAAATGATTACATTGAATTGGCAGCCATACCAGGAGATTGATGCAGAGGACTGACAATGGCTAATAACAGGCCTCTCTGCAAAAATGTAGATCATCTGGATAAAATAGTTTGTGAATTGCATGAAATGTGTTTTTCTTTTGAAAACAAAGACATTTGCAAGTAATCCCAAACTTCTGAGCGGTCAGTTATGGATTTGCACAGTTATGATTTCAGACAGTGTAGCATTTAGCAAAAACTCTTCAGAACATAGCAAGTTGTCCTGGGCACCCAGCTTGAAAAAAAGTAACATCAGGAAATAACAAACATAATATGAACTTTCCAACAGTAACATGTAGCGGCCTAGACTAATATCTTAGGCAGCTAAATAACAATCTTTAAGTTTAGGAAACTATGCATAACCACTTCTTTTGTTTTGTAAAAATGTTAGATGTGCTCTGTTTCTTTATTTCTTCATTTGGTGTTGATGGCAATAGAAATAATTTACATTGGGGTTAAAGTGTATATTGTAGTTTGGTTGCAAAGTACCATGTACAATGTGCTTGTTCTTTGTCCTGAGCTTGTCCTCATTCTATTAGAGGGTGAGGGAAGCGCTGCAAACATAATGAAATTCTCTGTTGTGATGTGATAATGCCATTAATATTTAACAGTAAAATAATGAAACTCACCATTCTGAAGCAGACACCTGAAAACAGAATAAGAACTTCTTCAGAAATGTTAAATACTGTTCAATTTACAATTTTGTTCCTAAACGTTGTATGTAATCTTCAAGTCAAACACATCTGAACACAAGCAAATAAGACTGTTCACTGTAGCTTCATACAGTGATGTGTCAGTTATTTTTATTTATTTACCTCTGTTCTCCACAATTTTAGATTTGTAGAATAACACCCATTTTGGGGAAAAAAACATCCACTGCTTTCTCAACCAAAAAATCTGGATGAACAGCAAAGTCCAGCACCTGTTGCACAATAAAACCGCTGCTTCAGGTATGGTGAGGGGGCACAATATAGAGCTGCAAGAGCCAATCTGAGGAGGCATCCAACAACAAGAGGCAGATAAAGCAGATGTGGCAGGGGTCCAGGAAATAAGCAATTACAGATCCAGAAACATCATGGCCACAGATGAGAATGCTTTTCTGGCAGAAGAGTTGCTCCACCTCTTTGAGGCAGCTGCATCACAGCAATGAACCCATGACAGCCCCTTCCTCATTGTGGTGCAGCATGAGGTAAGGAGCACCCTGCTTATGCAGGTGGAGACTCCCAGGAAGGTGACTGAACCTGGTGGTATCACTGCATGAGGGTTTAAAGGACTATGCAGACCAGGTGGCTGGGGTCTTCACTAGTCTTCCATCATAGTCCTGCTACTAAAGAAGCCTTTCATTAGCAGCCTCAGTGAGTTTAGACCAGTGGCACGTACCCTCATCATCAAGAAGGGCATTAAAAAGCCATAGTCACATTATTTCCTGCCTCCCATACACATTTGACAGACACCAGTCTGCATGCAGAGCCAATAGATCTACAGAAGATCGCGTAGCCACCACTCTCCATACTGCTCTGGCCCATCAGAAGGGAACCTACATGGGGATGCGCATGCAGAGCCAATAGATCTACAGAAGATGGTATAGCCACCGCTCTCCATACTGCTCTGCCCCATCAGAGGGGAACCTACATGAGGATGCGCATACTGCTCTGGCCCATCAGAAGGGAACCTACATGAGGATGCGCATGCAGAGTCAATAGATCTACAGAACATGGCATAGCCACCACTCTCCATACTGTTCTGGCCCATCAGAAGGGAACCTACATGAGGATGCAGACTGGTGACCTCAGCTATACTTTCAATATAGTCTTTATCTCGACAATCTCTATAGTCTATTTACTGATTTAGCACGAGTTCTTTTTATGTACTTGCACTAAAGGATGCATTAATCTCATAGTATTGTATAAAATGACAATAAAATATAAATAAATAATATCCTATCCAAAAAAGACATTCTGAGTTTTTTTTATTTTATTTAAGTTTTTAGCTAGTTTTACCTTTACGAAAATATAGTTGTGTCAGATATACAGTATGTTTTCTCTTGAGTGTGTGAAAGGTTCAGCTGGCTTTAGATAGATTGATTGAATTGGTTAGCGATTAATTGACAATTTTTAGCTTTATTAACCTTCTGTGTCTCTGTAGCAGGATGTTTGGGCTCACTACACAACTATCTAAACTGCACTAACTCATAAATCACTAATTTCAGAATGACCACATTCACCTGTTCATGAGGAATTGCACACCCATGAAATTTGATCATTTATTTTCTTTAAATCACCATACTGCATCTGAAGATTTGTGGTACAGTTTTATTCTTAAACAGAAGAATGTGACCATGGGAATCTTCAAGTCTGTGTCTGAAAACAGCGAACTAAAACAGGATTCATGTAACAGAGTCAGTCGTTGTATCAGAGGAACCAGTCCATAGTTCTGCAGACCTCCAGAATTCTCGTGGCTCTTTTATATTCGATCTCCTGTCTCTGGGTCTAGCCACAGGTTTGCAACTTGCCAAGGATCTTCTGTACTTCTGATCATGATGTGTTATAGAGAGATTTTTCTCCATTTTATATTGTACTGATGCTAAAGTGTTACACCACTTTTAAATTTGTTGTTCTGAAATTGCTATTATGTCCATATGTTTAATTTGTTATTATTTATTAGTTGGAATACAGTTAGGAAACATAGGAAATATGTACACAGTATCAAAATCTGCTTCTTTAGACTAAAGTGACAACTACTGTGCTACTGTTTTTCTCCTATCTTCCCAATTTATTGCTACTTGCCAGATCGACTCTCACGCCGGTGTTACCTGGTCTATGTTAGACTCCTGAGACCGACCAAGTTTGGTAATTCTCATCCCCTGTTATTCATGTTGTCCGGTCACCCCACTTCTTCCTGTATATTAATCAAATGGTGGCACAATACTGTCCATTTATTATATATAATTCTTCCTCACTTTATGGAGCACTAAAAAGGAAAACTTGTGCAAACACACTTGCCTGATCATACCTTTAAACAAATTTGAGAATATTTAAATTTGTTAATAATTTAAATAACAGATGTGAACTTGTGGAGAACAGAGACAAATTGATAAATAAAGGGCATCCATTCACAGACATTATAAACAGTGTTGTATATAATGTGTGACTTACCCTGCACATTGCCAAAAATCTCAAAATCCACTGAAGTCAGTTTGTTTTCAGCCATGGCAACAGTAAAGAGACAAAATAAAATCCCAGATAGAAACATGTCTGTCCACCTTAAATGTAACTCTGAACTCAAGTTTATTTTTGTCTCTGATATTTAAAACCTATGACACCACTATCAAAATAAAAGTGGCTTCCTGCAAAGTCTGTCAGAATAAAATAATCTATGTTAGTGAAAATCTTAAATAACAATAACAATAACAATGGTTTTTCAGTTAATTAGATAGTTGGAAATAATTATTATTGTTCTAAAAAGCATGTGTGGTGAGACACAGTTATTTATGTATAAAATATGCATGTCATGGTTTGCTCCTCAACTTCCAGATTCAGGGCAGTGCACCATCTTGCCACCAGTTAATCTTTGTTCCTCCTTCTCTACAACGGTTTCTCCCCCCAATTATTGTTTTCACCTGCTCTATTTAGCTTCTCTTTATGCTGCTCCAGTGTTTGTTGCCTCACTGCAGAGACTGACTGTGAAGTGATGTCTCTCATCTATTGAGTAACTAATCGATCGATTAAGCCTGCTCCCTGTCGGCTCTGTAAGTCTTGTGTACTTTTTAAATTTTGTGGATTTGTTACTGATCTATTATCAAGCCATAAAAGACAGAAAAATGACTTTTGGTCTTTTTGGAAACTACTTTCCATAACATACAGACTAAACAAGTTTCGTCTTACAAATATTTGTGTACGTATGTGGATGCCTGGAGCAAACATTTTAATTTTATGTTTAACAAAGTACTAGAGAAAACTGAAACCGATTAAAAATGCTTTTGTTCAATCCATCAAACTATTATGCCACAGTTGTGGTTCTCAGTAGGTCTCAGGGACTGCAATTGAATGTTTGACCCGCACGTGTCTTTCCACAGGGAAATATCTGTTATGATAAATGTTGGTGTATGTGATAATGTAATTTGTGGTGTTGGGTATTAGTTAAATGTTTTTGTTCTATAATATGTCACAGGAGAATCTGATCATAAGTGATTGAGCCTTAGTAGCCTATGCCTATCTTGGAAGGTGACTGCATTTAACTACATAACTTTGTTTCTATGCTTCACCATCTTGAACCAATTGTGATTTGATCACACTGGCATGACTGTATACTCCTAAGGTTTATTCAATCAACTTATATACTGGATCCTGGATAATGGATATGTGATTGTGTAAACTATACTGTGGATATTTACTACATTTTGACTTAGATTTAGAGTAGGAGTGAGATAAGATTTTTGCATCCTGGATCTTGTGCAAGATTGTTTATGAGCAATTGGTGTGTCTCTCTCAATTCAATTCAATTTTATTTGTATAGCGCTTTTTACATTTGACATTGTCGCAAAGCAGCTTTACACAAGCAAAGAAACTATGGAAGTTTACATGAACAGTGAATGTGTATAAATCATAATAAACAGATTGTCATAATAAACAGAATGTCCCTGATGAGCAAGCCGAGGGCGACAGTGGCAAGGATAAACTCCCCGAGTTGTTGCTGCATACAGAGTACTGGAGCTGCCATCTTGTCGCTCTGCCATTTTGTCAAGAGACCACCTGTCTAAACCAACTTAACTGCTTTTCTCCCTCGTGCATCATTGGCTATCCCGTTCATCTATGCAGCACTATGATTCTTCAAGTTGCCATGCCTTCAATGGAATTCATTGACCAGTGTTACCACTCTACTCATGTCTGTTTCATAAATCCTCAGACTTTATTTCCACATTTATATGAATATGTCTAAAGTTTTCAGATCCTACTGTAAGTAAAAACATTTAGCTCCCAACAATGTAGAATTTTATTTTATTTTACATAACAAATAATATAAAAAGAGCACAAATTATTTTCCCATGACTTGTTCCATCATCATTGAAGCATTTTAATACTCATAATTAATGAGCTAATCTTTGAATATATATTAAATGTTTGCTGTCAGACAGGAAGAAAAAAAAATATTTTAGCACTTAGAAATTTATATTTTAAACATTTCACATGTACTGTGTGTACTACTTTACTGAATTCCAAGCATCCTTTTAAGTGTTAACACACCATCAGGACAAAAACTGTCAAGTTTTAGATGCATGTTGAAACAAAGTGAGAGGCTGTTTTTCAGGGTCTGACAATCAGCTGTAAACTGAACGTTAAGGATAATTTCTTCCAATCAGACCAGTAACAAGCGGGTAGGGTTTCATTTCAACCGATGTTATGTTAAAGTCAGACCAGTAGTATCTATGTACGTTCCCAGCTAGACCAGTGCTCTGAAGAGAAAGGACAGAGCAGCTCCTGAAGCCAAACCCAGACACAGAAAGAAAGCCATGATAGCTCCAGCAGTTTCTGCTTCATGAGGAAGAACGTTTCTGTGGGACAGATTTTATAATTAATTTTCTTCACACATATTAAAATGAAGTATACTACCACACAGTTAACTATGATGATGTAAAAAACATGCACGTTTTCAGGCTCTTACTTTGGTCCATAGCACATGCACAGGCTGGCCAGGTACCCATTACTAAAGGCAAAGAAGATCATGAAAACAATGAAGAAACCGTCATGATGGAAGAAGACGGGCAGGTGGAGACGAGGCTGCACGTTACATAACATGAAGAGAGGGACGAAGGCTAGGCGACACAGGATGGCCAGGGGGAGCAACACACTGTCCTTTTGAGGCTGAAGACATGATGACTAATCAGAAATTGGTTTATACTCCACAGTAGGAGACAGAATAAAGATAATGCAGAGGAGATTGATATAGAATAATTATCAACACTGCATGAAGCGGTGCCTGCATCCCATGTGATAAAATCAAGGATATGCTGTTGCTATCAAACTCACCCACATACATATGGCTGTTAAGCTCCGCCCAGCCCAGTCACATAGGTTAAAAAGCAGGAAACAGCTGACGGGGATGAAGTACAAGTCTGTAAAATGGATAAAAACATCATAAAACAGTTCAAGTGTGCACAGTGGTCATGCAGGATAAAACCTTTAACCCCAACCCTGGCTCCCCGAGCTCTAAAGCAAACAGATGGCAACAGAAACCAGAGATAAGAGAGATCAAATTAAATTATGCTGGGGGGGGGGGCTTTTTTCTCCCCTTAATGCACAGCCCTCAGCATGTCATTGATGCTGCATTAAAACTACAGAAGAAGAAGAGGTGAAGACTGACCCCAGGAGCCTCCATCAGCAATGGTGGATGTTGTGTCAGCTGTGATGGCAGGAAATGTGCCAATGGTGACAGTAAAGGTGAAACAGACGGAGAAAGCCAGCAGCCAGATCTGAAGGTCATTGGGCATGAAGGAATTTAAGAGTTAAAGACATTCTTATTTAAATCTGTGCCGAACAAAACATTCTTATTTGTTTGTCGTTGTGATAAGTAACCTACTGTAACCCCAAGACCCTAACCCCTAACCACAGACTACAACAAAATATTGCTATTGCAAAAAGTTCACTTCTCCCCAATACTGGTTTGTTTGTGTGCAAGTTTTAACCTACCATCTGGTAAAAAACAGTTATGTTTGTCAGTCTGAAACCCTCTGGTTTACAGGTTATACAGTAGCTTAGAACCCAATGTCACCACAGTAACAAATTAAGCCCTCTTGGTGGAACCTTGGACTTGGACTTCATCATCATCATCATTACCAAACCTTTCTACTCGCTCTGCGAGTTCTGCTCAGTCATTCTTATCAGTGTTTACATCAGTTTATTAAGTACCCAACCAGAGAGGAGAATCTACTGGACTAGAAAGGGCTTGAGGCAATCACAAACAACAAGCCTAGGGCCCCCCACTCTGTGAATTAACTATCCATAAACATTATTACTAGGCTACTGTCAAGGCAACAGGATGGTCAGGATGTGATTGGAAATAGGTCTTTGTAAATTGGCTCTATGTCTCCAGCCATTACATGTTGCTTATGTGACATTTGGTGACTGGTTTATAATGGATCTTCACTTCAGACATGTCAGTACAAAGAGCATTTTCGGACAATCTGAATCAATACGCTGTATAGTTAGTTTGGGTGTCGATTACCACTTGAAATTTGTGATGCGGTATGATCACTGTAATGCTCTTATGTATTTAGAGATGTAAAGTGATTAAAAGCCTGACACTCAGTGAGCAGACGACAATTAACCTATAAAGTATAGTGTTTGAGTAGATTTATTTAAGCATCTAGACAGAGATGGACTGAACTTGAAAGCAGCTGTTGAACACGGTTGAAAACGGTAAATTGAGAGCACAAATGAATTAATGTGTGCACAGAGATTACTTGATTTGTGCTCCCAGTGTAGTAATAGTAGTATCTCTGCACATTTCTTCTCTCTCCCCCCCCCCCCCCCCCCATTGCACCTCCCAGGTTCAGTATAGCCACTTTAGAATAACAAGTGCAAACATATTTAATTGTCACCGTTTACAGAAAATCTAATGTTGTAAATTAGTTAGTAAAGCAGATGTCTATGATTCTTGGGGTCAAGGGTTTGAGTCCTTGGACAAGGTCATTAGACACAGAAATCTTGTAATAGTGCTATCTCCTGTTTGACAGCTAAACTACATGTAAATATATATGTAAATAAATAATAAATATAATAATAAATTGTAATAACCAACTGAAGTGTTTAACCACATCACACAGGCTCTGAACTGAAGCTGTCAATCATAAATGTAATCAGGGATTTTATTAAAGCCATCTGACCTTTTTAAATATTTTCACCATGGAGAGGTTTGGATCAGCTGTTTCCTGTTTCTTCTCTGAAGAACAAAATGTCAGAAAATTAAACCAAACAATAACTGTAACAAAAATTTGAATGGAGATAAAGTGTTAGATACAAGTGTCTCTGAATAAAATAGAAATAAAATGGCTGAGCAATTCTTGACATCAGAAATAAAATATTAATTACTCTGTAAATCCAACTGTTGATGGCAACATAATCTCCAACAAATGGGCTTAACTCAGTTTCATTGTACAATGTCAATTAGTTGATTGTGTACCTGCGGTCATCAGATTGACAGAGTTCTCCTGGTTTGGTTTCTGCTTCTTATTTCTGTCTTGGTAAAACTGAAAAAACTCCTGAAACACAAACACTTGGCTATAACCTTGGTGTGTTTTGCATGTCATCTAATATCTGCTTCTAGATTGGGTTGTTAATGTCTGCCTCACACATCTATGGATTGGACATACTGTATTTATTGAACTGGTATTAATCGTACTGGTAGCTCCTTGTTTTAGACTTGTGGCGCTGACTTGGTTGATGTGTCTCATGGTGAATGTATGTGATGTAAATGTGTGAGTTACCAGTTTGGGCAGTACAATATAGGAGATGATGGAGAGAAAAATAACAAAACAGGCTGTGATGAAATAACCAAATGCTGCATCATGAAGTTCAGATCCACCTAAAGGAGTTGGGTGGTGAGAAAATAAATAGAATTATTGATCATTTTAACATGACCATTGTTTTATTTTTCAACATTTTACAACTTTAATGAAGTCAATGACAGGGAAATATTTAAAGGTTATTGAAATTTTGATCAGACTTGCAATGGCGCAGATCATGGCAAAGGCAGCAAATGTCCCAGCGAGTCCCTGACCACTCATGATTGGAGTTGTATAGGAAGCTGGTAGTAAACCAGCCATCCCAAACAGACTACCCTGCAAAATGGCCCCAAATGCTGGAACAAACAAAAAAACAGACAGATGAATAAACAAATTAATACACCAAAAAAGTGCTAAACAAAAACTCACAGTTGATGATGACGATCTTCACCATGGTAATGGAGAAAAAGGGCAGTGGTTCCAAAGGAACTTTGACGAGGACAGCAGTGACAATGAAGACTAACATAATGATGAGGAGACTGCCCATCACACGCAGACGCTGAGAAATACTGATAATGTGAGGAGAACAGAGTAAGAAGAATTTCAAGAATAGAGTTAGAGCTCAGAGTAAGAAGCAGGTCTTCATTGAAACAGAATTAAAATATGTAAAAACCTTAGAATCAGAATCAGCTTTATTGGCCAAGTTTGCACAAGACAAGCAAGGAATTGGATGTGGTCTGACTCCGTCTTTTGTACCCTCTGATTGCACGAAACATTAATCATTTACATACATAGTTGCAATTATTTACATAATACACACAGTTTGCTATGTTACATGGGGTTATTGCACTGAGTCCTTACATTATGGGTTTGGACAGTTCAGCTCAGACAAAGCTTGGGGGAAGAAGCTGACTCTGTGTCTGGTGGTTCTGGTGGCTATAGCTCTGTGGTGCCTGCCAAAGGGGAGGAGCTTGAACAGTTTGTGTGCAGGGTGTGTGGGGTCAGCAGTGATACTGACAGGCCGTTTTCCGAGTCTGGACCGGTACAGGTGTTGGATGGAAGGAAGCTCAGTCCCAATGATCTTCTCTGCTGACCGGATCACCCGCTGGAGTCTGTGCCTGTCCTGCTTGGTGGCTGAACCAAACCACACAGTGATGGAGGTGCAGAGGACAGACTGGATGATGGCGGTATAAAACATGGTCAGCAGCTCCTGGGGCAGATTGAACTTCATGAGCTGTCTCAGGAAGTACAGCCTCTGGTGAGACTTTTTGCGGACTGTTTCTATGTGGGAGGACCACTTCATGTCCTGGGAGATTGTGGATCCTAGGAACCTGAATGAGGTCACAGTAGATACTGTGGTATTGTGAATGGTGAGGGGGAGGGGAGCCAGGCGGTTCTTCCTAAAGTCCACTGTCATCTCCACAGTCTTGAGCGTGTTGAGCTCCAGCTGGTTCTGACTACACCACTGGACCAGCTGCTCCACCTCCTGCCTGTATGCAGACTCATCACCGTCCCGGATCAGTCCAATAACGGTCATGTCATCTGCATACTTCAGGAGTTTCACAGACGGGTCCCCTGAGGTGACGTCATTAGTGTACAGGGAGAAGAGTAGTGGAGAAAGGACACACCCCTGTGGTGCGCCGGTGCTGATGGTGCGGGTGCCGGATGTGATGCTGCCCAGCCGCACCTGCTGCCTCCTGTCAGTCAGGGAGCTCTTGATCCACTGACACGTGGGAGCAGGTACAGTAAGCTGGGTCAGTTTATGGTCAAGTATCCCAGGGGTGATCGTGTTAAAGGCTGAACTGAAGTCCACAAACAGGATCCTGACATACATGCCAGGGAGGTCCAGGTGCTGCAGGATGTAGTGGAGACCTAGGTTTACTGCATCATCAGCTGACCTGTTTTTCCTGTAGGCGAACTGCAGGGGGTCCAGCAGTGGGTCTGTGATGTCCTTCAGGTGGTTCATCACCAGCCTCTCAAATGCCTTCATGACCACAGAAGTCAGGGCGACAGGTCTGTAGTCGTTCAGGCTGGTGATGGTTGACTTCTTAGGCAGCGGCACGATGGTGGGCTGTCTGAAGCAGTTGGGCACTGTACACAGCTGCAGAGAACGGTGAAGATCTGAGTGAAGATCGGTGCCAGCTGGTCAGCGCAGACTTTCAGACAGGTTGGGGACACACCGTCGGGTCCCGTAGCCTTCCTGATTTTCTGCCTTTGAAGGAGGGAGCAGACGTCTTCTTCACAAATCTTTAGTGCAGGTAGGGGGTCTGAAGACGGGAGGGTGTGAATGTTGGGGGATGCAGGTAAGCCTATTGTGTGGCCAGGAGGTGTGAGGTGGTTCTTTTCAAACCGGCAGTAAAAGTTGTTCAGGTCGTCTGCCAGGCGTTTGCTAGCCTCATGGTGTGGAGATGGTTTCCTGTAGTTGGTGATGTGCTGCAGGCCTCTCCAGACAGATGCAGGATCATTTAATGATAAGTTGTTCTGCTGCTTCTCACCATAGCTCCTTTTAGCTGCTTTGATCTCCTTTGTCAGCCTGTTTCTGGCCTGCCTGTACGGGGACCGGTCACCACTTCTATAGGCTTCTTCCTTGGCCTGGCGCAGCTTCCTTAAGTTTGGAGTGAACCATGGCTTGTTGTTATTGAATGTGCGCACAGTCTTGGTCCTGACGCACATATCTTCACAAAAACTGATGTAAGATATCACAGTGTCAGTGAGCTCATGGATGTCTCTCGCTCCAGCTTCAAAAACCTCCCAGACAGTGCAATCAAAACAGCCCTGCAACTCCCGTTTTGACTCCTCCATCTACCTTTCACCATCCTGACCACAGGTTTATTGATTTTAGATTTCTGCCTGTAAATTGGGATGAGGTGAAGCAGACAGTGATCAGAGAGTCCCAGTGCTGCACGTGGGACAGAGTGGTAGGCACTACCACTACAACCAGGGAATCTGGATATTTTTAGGTTTTCAAAACCTAAGTAATCTAAAGTATCTTTCATGACTACTTTTAGGTTCTACAAGAACTAAACGATGGGACACCTTATCTAGTTTGTTTTGAGCGGTTTAAGAGGACAAGCGCTTAAGGCAATGGAAGACTTTGTTTTTTTTAAAACAAAGTCTTTTTTATGAAGGATAAGTAACAGTTAAATAGATTAAAAAGACTGAGAGGTTAAAGATAAAAATAGATGCACCAACTGTTTGCAGTTTGATAAATCTTCTGAGTAACATGTACTTCAACTGTTCACATTTATGAATGTGGACAACTGTTAATTATATCAATGCCTGGAGCTGTACATCTCCAGAATCCAGTTCATCTGCCCAATGTTCTTGATGCTTGTTGTTGTCTTTATTGCCTGCTGTTCTTTTCTCTCTTCTCTTTCCACTCACCCCAACCGGTCGAGGCAGATGGCCGCCCACTATGAGCCTGGTTCTGCTGGAGGTTTCTTCCTCTAAAGGGAGTTTTTCCTCCCCACTGTTGCCTACAGCATGCTCAAATGGGATTGTTGGGTTTTCTCTATAATTTTTTGTATAAATTTTGCCTGTAAGGTCTTAAACCTTACACTGTAAAGTGCCTTGAGATAACTTCTGTTGTAAATTGGCGCTATACAAATAAAATTGAATTGAATTGAATATCAATGCAAATGCCACCATTGCACGTCATTAACTTTGTGTCTTCTCTCTCTCTTGTAGTTGTGTTTCCTCCTCTCTGTCTCCCTCTCTCTGTACTTTTCTGCAGGTATCCTCCACCTGGAGCTGTACATCTCCACAATCCAGTTGACCTGCCCAATGTTCTTGCTGCTTGTTGTCGCCTGCTGTTCTTTTCTCTCCTCTTTCCACTCACCCCAACCCGTCGGGGCAGATGGCCACCCATTATGAGCCTGATTGTGCTGGAGGTTTCTTACTCTAAAGGGAGTTTTTTCTCTCCACTGTTGACTAAAGCTTGCTCAAATGGGTAAGGACTGGGTGCGACTCCCCCATCATCAACACAAGATCTGCAGAAATTGTTAGTTAGCAAGCCAACTAGCTTCCCAGTGTCGCTTATTTCAGTGTCCTCCATAACGTTTGAAATAAAATCTTATACTTTAGCAACCTTTAGCAAGCTAACTAGCTCTTGAGAGGTGATGCATGCAAAACTTGCTGGGTGCTGAAGCAGATTATGATATGATGTAAGATGACCACATCACCTTTGTCTCCACATCATGCAGATTTGCCCTTTTTAACATAAAGAATCTGAGGCTACCTTTTGGACTATACAACACAACTCACTGAGCAGGCTCTGGTCATATCTCAGCTTGATTACTTCAGTGTCTTACTGATGGGGTTACCAGCTGCACCATCAAACCCCCCAGATTATCCAAAATCTATCAGCTAAAAGGGACATGTTATGCCTCTTTACAGAGCTTCCTGTAGCTGCTGCATCAGGTTTTTTTTTTTGCCAGAACACCGGGCAATGGGTAGTCTTCCCTGATCCTAATACATGTGTAAACATTTCTGTGCAGCTGTCGTAATACTTACAGCGTGTGTAGGAAGGAGTTGAGGCAGGTACATATCAGCAGCGGAAGCATGGCACACAATGTCATCACATTGTTGAATTTAGACTGAAGGATGTTGTGTTGATCACCTCCCATTTCTGTCTGATTTGCTGATGAATTGAACAATGAGGCATCTTTCAGACGGCTGGTAAAGTACTGTAGTATCAGGAAAGCACATATTTCAGCAATTTTTACAGTATTTGTTTTCAAAATAGTGTTTTTTTTTCTGTTACCAGAAGTGATATCATACCACAGTAGCAGTTATGAAGAAGTTCCATGGCAACAGTGTCCCCAAACCAAGCAAGAAGAAAATCAGCCACACCCCAGAATACCTTTCAAAATAAATTAACATTAACATTTCATTATGAAATAGGGAAAGAATTAGCTATAGTCTAAAACACCTGCAGGAAAACTTTAAAAAAACTATTTCTTTAAAATGGTCATAGGAATAGACTGCAGTGTGTCCAGATTAGATTTAGTCATTTGGGATTTTATCAAATGTGACAGGTGAAGAACACACTGATCACCAAAGATACTCTGATACAATGTGCACGAGGAACTAGGATTGGTACTAAAAAGGACCTGCTCTTTTGCCTGATCCACAGCCTGCCATGGCTTTCATCCACAACTTTGGAGTAGTGATCCTTTTAGTTTATGACAACTCATCAATAACACTTACACAAACAATAACATGGTAACTAATAAACCTGCAGAGGTGATTAATACATCACAAAGACTCATCCATAAATCAGTAGAACTCACTTGTCTCTTGGTGAACAGAAGGTCATGTTCCAGGACTGAAGAACTGATTGACTGATGAATTGAGGGACTGAGAGACTGACGGAGGATCTTTGTGTATCAGTGTTCAGAGCACATCAGAGTTGAACTTGATCAGCAGTCAGTGATCAAAATGATAAATTAATAAATTGTGATTAGATTAACTATTAAACATATGTTAGAGGTTCTAAAAGCTACTGCAACAAAATGTTTTCATAAACATTCATCAACAATTTCTATCTTTGAACTTGGTATATAATCATGTTTCTCCCTAACTTGGGAAGACAGACTACCTCATAGTCATACTTATATATATATATATATATATATATATATATATATATATATATATATATATATATATATATATATATATATATATACTAAAAACATATATCATAGAAGAACATAACTCTAATATACATTTCCAGACAAGCAGTTTCTTCTGAAAGTACTGAACGAGTCTGAGAAATTTCTAGACCTGCCTTCTTCCACATGAGGAATATTGGTAAACTGGACAATTGTAATTCACTATTAATAGTTTGTCCCAATTATCAACCCAATCCTCCGGTCAATACAAAATGCTGCAAGAGAGATCATATTTAAATCCAGAATAGTTTCAAACACTTCTTCTCACCTATAAAGCTCCATTATATCTTAAAGACCTTATAGTTCTAAATTTCCGTTCTCTATCAAGCTCCTCTCCTGTGGAACCAGCTCCCAGTTCAGGTTCTGGAGGCAGATACCCTCGCCATATTCAAGACTAGACTTAAACCTTTCCTTTTCTATAAAGCTTATAGTTAGAGATGGATCAGGTGACTATGAACCATCTCTTAGTTATACTGCCATAGATTAGTCTGCTGGGGGACCTCTACTGATACACTGAGCTCCTCTCCTATCCATTCAACTGCTACTATTGCATGTTATTAACTTTGTAATTTCTCTCTCCTATAGTTGTTCCCTCCTCTCTGTCTCCCTTTCTCTGTTTTTCTCTGCAGGTATCCTCCTCCTTGGAGCTGTATATCTCCAGAGTGCAGTGTTTCTGCTGCTTGTTGTTTTTTGTTGCCTGCTGTTCTTTTTTCTCTCCTCTTTCCACTCACCCCAACCAGTCGAGGCAGATGGTTGCCCACCCTGATTCTGCTGGAGGTTTCTGAGTTTTTCCTCTCTGTCTCCTAAAGCTTGCTCAAGTGGGGTTATTGGGTTTTCTATATAATTCTGTAATTCTGTTATATTTTGTAAGGTCTTAAACCTTAAACTGTAAAGTGTCTTAAGATGGCTTCTGTTGCAGACTGAGAAAAGAAACAATTATCTTTATATCTCCTCCACAGAACCTAAGCTTTGTGCTTGTTTAGAATGTTAGTGTATAATAACCATGGCAACAACCCCCACAACCTCCAGCTATCTGAACCTGAATGCAACGTCCACTGTGAGTCACTGAAGGGCAGTGTGAAACCTGATACATTTAAACCACAAGAGAAATTGGTTTCAGTTAAAGAAGCATGTACTTGGTCACATAAAAGGTCTTAAAGGCAGTTTGGAAAATTAAAACAAATGCATCTATGTTTTAAATGTGATTTAGGTGTGATGTGGAGGAAGTGATTTCTATATTTAGAAATGGTTTCGTAAAGTTTTCTGTGAATTTAAAATCAATTAATTTCAATACATTTTTAATCAATTACAACTAAAAACAACCTAAAAATATTAAAGCTAATAAAAGTTTTAGAAATTTGCTACTGAATAGTTCTGTCTAATGGTACTAATCTTTGAAATTTTGAAAAAGATAAGTTTGAAATCATTAGCAAATAAAACTTCAGGTTTTTACCTTCAGTGGTTGTCTAACAGCAGGTTGTACTTCCAGGTGTTGTCCAGGTGATTTCTCTGTGTTTGGGTATTTTCCTTACAAGTGAAGTGTTGGTGCTGGTGGTGATAAAACCTGTGAGCAGTTTCTGACTAATTATTAAATGTCCAGTTTTGGTTTTGTCTCCTCACGTGAATCGTGTGACTGTCTGTGTTAAAGTTTTGGCTGGCTTTCTTGTTGTGAAATCCTTTTTCCTCTGTCACGTTGCTTAAAATCCTCTTTTTTTTTTTTGCACAAGTTTCGTTGTGCAGATTCAGCATAATCAGTTCTCCAGTTTGCAGGGACCCTTGAACTGTGATATCAGCTCAGTGGACTTTGTTTCTGTGCAAATGGTGACATGTTGATAATAGAGTTTATCTGTTCAGAAGAAAAAAAAACGTAACATAGTCTACACACTAACTTTCTAACTACATTTACTTTTTATTACTGTACAAAAAATAAATGATAAATAAAAATAAGAAATGTAAATAGTGCTTACCTTAACTGTAGTAATGTCCACTCAGATATTTGTATATTTAATTACAATTATTTATACTTATATTATCATTAATTCTATATCATTATTATAAGGTGGCTGGATAGTGAAGTGGCAAATGAGATTGTTGAGTTTTCTGTATCATTTCGTATAGTTATTCTCTGTAAGGTCTTAAACCTTACACTGTAAAGTGCCTTGAGATCATTTCTGTTGTGAATTGGCGCTATACAAATAAAACTGAATTGAATTGAATTGAACTTTATATTCTCTTAAATCTAAGTAGATTGTGATTTAATCTGTTAAACGTGTGTTTGAGGTGGAAGTTAATGTTTTCTTTTTAGCATAGCACGATTGTTTGTTGGTCTTGGAATTCTGGCCTTTGCATGTGGTTGTGTATAAAAAGTGGACTGATGTGAGACTGGTAGACCTTAATGCCATGGAAGCATTGTATTTGAAGCAGAGTGGTAAAATGTATTCAAAGCCCTCTTCAGTATTATCAGGTAGTTAATCATTATCAGGTGTAAGATTTGAAAGTAGTGTGAGCTATGAGGCAATGAAAAGATGATTATGAAGTTAGACAAGATGAATGGTTATTTGGTTGTGGACATTTTTTCATTTTTGTTTTGTGTTCCATTAATAGATAAGTAAATGAACTGAATGGAAAAGCCTGTGCCAGATCTGTTCTGAGGCAAGGCAGGTGTGGCGAGTAAGGTTTGGCCAGAGATCCCATAGTGACCAGGCTGAAGCCTCGTGAGCCCACACAGAGGATAGCATGGCCACAAATGAAGCCAGAGGATAGATACCAATTCAATTTTGGCATCAAATCACAACACAAGTCATCTCAAGACACTTTACAGTGTTTAAGACCTTACAAAATAGACCATATACAAATAATCTTACAAAAATAAACCTAATATAAATTTAACCCTGGAAATAATTTTTAATCCTTAGATTTCCTGTCTTTTAAATATCCTGTCTGGGTTAGGGTTAGGTAAAAGGTGTTTGATTTTTAAATTGGTCATATATATGGCTAAGGTGCACTGACAAACAGGGGCCCAAGGGCACAAGCTCACCAGGCCCCCTCCTTCTCCCTCTAAACAGGTAAGTTACGATGTTTTATATATAAATTTTATTTGTTTCAATATAAAAATATATGTCCAATAGGATCTTATTTGATTAATTAAAAAAGAGGTGAGTAACTGTATTTACATGTTGACTAATATCATTCTCTATTACAGGTTCTCTTCACGGAGTAGGTAAGTATTCATTTAATAATTTAGGAGAAGAGGGTTGGAAGACAGCATGACCGGTGCAGGCCAATGGATTCCGGAGCTGGTAATGGTATTAAAAGACGATAAAAAGGAGAAATAAAGAGAAATAAAAGACAAAAAAATTTAATGTTAAGATCATTGGCAGTGTTGCCATATATTAATATATAAAAAATCATGAAATATAATAAATATATATTAAAAAGTGCTTTCTGTAAGTGCTAGATAAACCCGTCAAACAAATATGCAATACTTAAAAAAAAAACATGCAACACCATAAAATCAATAAAAATTAAATTAGTCAATTCATATTAAGAAACACATGCAATTCATAATCTATATACACAATGAAAACATATCCGTGTTCTGTAATGGGTAGGTATCCATTCTGTGATATTTCCTAGTCCTCCAAAGCTTGTTGACTTCCACCGGCTATCTTCACGTGAAGGGAGTATACAGGGATCGAACCATTGAACCTCGGATTCCCAGGTGGTTGCTTATTTCCTTGTGGTATCTTCCAACCCATATACACAAACAGTTCTTTAATAAATTTAAAAGACTAAAGGGTGAGGAATAAGACTATAATAAAAAGATAATCCTAAAACCTCAATAAAATAGAAAAACAACAACAAGTCTGGTTTCTTGTCAGGCCTATAATGTTTCTTACAGGATCCTGTGTAGGACTTAAGGGGGATGAGGAGGCGAACCACTGATCTCAGGGTTCACAGGTATGTGTTTATCCCACTGAGCTATGTTCCAGAACATGATGATCCATCTACATATAAGTCTTATATAAAAAGGGAAGAATAAGAGTAAGGGAAGAGGGGTTAAGGTTAAGGGAAGGATGGGTTAGGGTTAGGATTAGGGGGTTAGGGTTAGGTAAGAAGAGTTTAATTTTTTAATTTCCATATTTGTGGCCAAAGCGCACTGGCATCAGGGGTCTGCACAAGATCGCTGGGACCCCTCCTCCTCCTGCTGTAAAACAAAGGGTAAGTATAAAAGGTAAGTATAAGATAATCTGTATAGATTTATAATATCAAATGTTAAAAAATAACTCCAATAAAATAACATTTATAAAATTTAAAAAGAGGTGTTGCTACCATTGTATTTTAATGCTTTCCTAGGAGTATGTGTGTGTTCTTTATTTTAAAGGAATAAAAAGATGAAGGTCGGAAAGCAGCGTGTGTCCAGTCAAGAAAGGTTCCAGAGTGGGAGATGGTATAAAATTAAAATAAATAAATAGAATATAAAATAAATAAATAGAATAAAAAGATGTAATAATACTCGTAAAACTGATCATTGGCCATATTGCCACTTATGAATAATAAATAATAAAATTACAATAAATATGTACAATAATATATAAAATGGTATAAAAGTGCTATTTGTAAGTGCTGAATGTTAAAACATCACATAAAACCATGCAATATTAGTTAGAAATAAAACATGCAAAATCATAACATCAATAATTTAATAGTTAATCATTTCATAATATATTTACAAGACAATCATCTCCCAAGTCTGTTTCAAGTAGACATTCATTCTGTGTATGGGCAGCTCAATGAGGTGGCACTTGCGTGTTTTGGGATGACACTCGATAAACTTCCCCGTATGAACCCATGCACTTGGATTTCTAGGGCGGCTGCTCATCCCATTGAGCTATATCTCAGCCCATGCATTCTTCCAACTTTTTAATGAATTTAGCCAACATACAAAAGGGTGAAGCAATTAGGATAATGAAAACTCTTTAAAATAAAATAAATGGACAATAAAAGCAAGTCTGGTTTCATGTCAAAGCTGTTATAGGGTCCTGTGTAGAACAAGGAATCGAACCACTGGTCTCAGGATTCACAGGTAGGTGCTTATCCCAATGAACTATATTCCAGAACATGATGTTACATCTGTGTGTAAATGTCCATATAAAAGAAAATAAATAGAGGAAGGGAAGAAATTAGATTTAGAAGGGGGCAGGGGCAGGGGGGGGGGGGGGGGGGGGGTTTAGGGTTAGGGTTGAGGAGGGGAGAGGTTAAGGTTTGGAAAGGAGGGGTAGGGGTTGGATTAAGGAGAGGGAGAGGAGGAGGTTAAGGTTAGGAAAGGAGGGGTAGGGGGAAAGGTTAGGGTTAGGAAAGGAAGGGTAGGGGTTGGGTTTAGGAAAAGGGGGGGGGAGGTTAAGGTTAGGATTAAAGAGGAGAGAGGTTAAGGTTAGGAAAGGAGGGGTAGGGGTTGGGTTTAGGAGAGGGAGGGGGAAAGGTTAAGGTTAGGAAAGGAGGGGTAGGGGTTGGGTTTAGGAGAGGGAGGGGGAAAGGTTAAGGGTTAGGGTTAGGTAAAGGAAGCCTAATTTTTAATTTTGCCATGTATGTGGCCGAAGTGCACTGGCATACAGGGGCCTGAACAGGATCGCCAGACCCCCTCCTCATCCTGTTAAAAAGGTAAGTAATAAATAAAATAATCTGCATAGATTTATAATTCCAATAGTTAAAACTGTAATTCCAATAAAATATTGCTTATGTAATTTAAAAAGAGGTGGTGTTATGATTCTCCTATATAATATTTTATTCTAATGTTTTTCTTGGAGCATGTGTTTGTTCTTTTTTAGGAATAAAAAGAAGAAGGTCCATGCAAAATCATAATATTATTACATAAATAAAACTTATCATTCCATAGAACACCATGCAAATTAATTTATATTTACAACAAGACCATCCCCCCCATACTGTTTCAACTGGACATCCATTTCGTGCATGGGCAGTCCGAGGCTTCTGAATATACTCCCCGCATAGTGCGGGGATCGAACTCCTGAACTTGGAACTCCAGGGCGGCTGCTTATCCATCCATTCAACCTTTTCATGAATTTAAAAGGCATACAAAAGGGTGAAGTGGCTGAAATAATAAAAAAGATCCTAGGATGAGATACATGGACAATGAAACTAAGTCTGGTTTCCTGTCATGTCATTATATGTCTTTATAGGGGCCTGTGTAGGACTCAGGGGGGACGAGGAACCGAACCACTGGTTTCAGGGTTCACAAGTAGGTGCTTATCCCAGTGAGCTATATCCCAGGGCCTGATGCTACACCTGTATACAAGTGTCCATATATAAAAAGAAAATAAATAGGAAAGTTGAGGTTGGAATTAAGGAGGGAAGAGGTTAAGGTTAGGAAAGAAGGGGAAGGGGGTTGGTTATAGGAGAGGGAGGGGGAAGGTTGAGGTTAGGGGTAAAGAGGGGAAAGGTTAAGTTTAGGAAAGAAGGGGTGGGGGTTGGGCTTAGGACAAGGGGGGGGGGGGGGGGGGGTGGTGAAATCAAAATAAAGATGAAATGAAAGTGTTGTGGGTTAGGTTAGAAAATTTAGATTTAAAATGATTCATTATGATGATTAAAATTGCACTGGCATACAAGGGTCTGTATCAAGTCACCCATCCTAGATCTCCATTTTGAATCTTGTTGTGTCTGTGTTATCTTCCCAATTAAAAAATTGTATTAAAAGTTTTTTAAGGGTGTGTGAGTGTCTGTGTGTCATTCTTAGTTAATTGTTTGAAGATAAACCTGTATTAAAAAGAATCAATTCATAAATACAATAAAATTTACCATTATAAAGTGCTACAAAATAAAATAATTATATCATTTTAAAACCATGCAACATGCATCATACATATATATATATACTTTACAATTTTGTAAAGAAAGAAGGAGAGAAAACCACACATATATACAAAAACCATAAATCCATGAACATGCATATAATAATAATAATAATAATAATAATAATAATAATAAACGTCCAAATCATGCAAATTATTACCAACAAACCTCAATCATAAATATTACTATTAATATAAAATTACTTAAAAACCAGCCGGCCTCCATAGACGCTCTTTATTATAGGTAAGTTGGACCCATCAGTATATTCCTATTCTGTTTTGATTTTCTGTCACAGTGGATGACTCGGTGTATCTGGGGATCGAACCAGCGACCCCGCGCGGAGGCGGCGGATTCTTTAGCTAAACTCCCTAAAACGTTTCCCATTCATTTCCAATGGTAGTGCTAAACCACTACGGATGCGATATATTCTTGGCCGCTAGCACGCGCTGTGGCGCCTTCTGGCCGCCCCGGTCCCTCCCCCTCCCTCCTGCCCGGTTTGTTCAAACGCCGAACGGAGCTCCGCTGTGTGGACGTTGCATCGCTAACCGGTAAGTGATGTTTAACTATTAATTAGTGCATTATTATAAGAAAATGTGATGACGAGATGGCGGTATTGATGTTTCGTCCACTCCGTGAAGTTTGTTTCGTGTTGTTTCGTACGGAGTTTACTGTTGTTTACTGTTACGTCGGGGGTGGGGGAGGGGGTCTCCACAGTAATTACACGTGAATTAACAGCTAACTCGTTATAAAGTTAGCATTTCTGTCAGCAGTAGTTCAGTGTTTTTGTTTGCTTTGAATTCGGAGTTGCAAATGAGCAGACTTCATTCATTCATTCATTCATTCATTCATGATTCATTCATTCAGTGAATTTGTCGTGTTTACAATACTCAAGTAAAGGTCCAAGTAAAGTCAATACTGCCTTTAATACTCTGCAAAGCAAGTAGAAGCTCAAATGTAGTAAAATCAAAGTGGAAAACAAATACAAAGTTCCCATCTGTAAATGTACTTAAGTTTCTCTGCATTAGTTTTGTTCATGTGTCTGAATTGTTTCACACTGTGGGTCATTACAAATGCTGCCAGCAAATGATAAAGCTACATTGTTGTTAGTGGAGAGTTTGTTGTAGAGAGCAGTGAGAATATGAAAGTCATAAAAGGACCAGCGGTTATGTATGTATTTCAACTTCCCACTTCACATTAAGCCCATACCAGCAAACATATGTTTAAAAAAAAAACCCTATTCATGTGTTTACTAAATCATTTTCTTCTTTACAGGTAAAATGCGCAAATTAAATTTTTTCCCCGGGAGAATCAGTGTTGTATTCCGCAAGGGACCACTTGGATATCTCCGCCAAGACCCCTCTGATGCAGCCAGACTGATTAAAGACAACCCGTCTCTACAGGACAGGTCTGCACCTGTGAAGGAGGAGCTGGTCAGACAGAATGCCCTCGCTGCTGTCCGTCAGAGAGGAGGAGATGCTTCAGACAAAACTGAGGTGTTAGGAGAATACATTCTACAGTTTGGGAAGTATAAGGGGAAGTCTTTTCGCTGGCTCCTTGAGAATGACATTGGGTATACCATCTACCTAATCAAAACCCAGCAGAAAGAAGAGGCTGCAGGAAGCTTCAAGGCCGAGGGGAACAGCAAGGACAGCCTACTGTCATTTCTGAGTTATGCCCACAGCTTTAAAGAAATACAGTCGCTTCTAAACTACGAGTCAACAAAGCCAGTTACAACAGCAGCAGCAGCATCAGAAGATGACCAGCTGGTTGGTTTTGGTTCCCGTATGAACAATACCTGGCGAGAGATTTGGGACAGCAGGGACGATGGCTATGCAGCCTTCAT
Source organism: Anabas testudineus (assembly GCF_900324465.2). Classification (NCBI taxonomy): domain Eukaryota; kingdom Metazoa; phylum Chordata; class Actinopteri; order Anabantiformes; family Anabantidae; genus Anabas; species Anabas testudineus. The sequence goes on along the minus strand of NC_046610.1, from coordinate 29,338 downwards.
ACTTAAGGCCAGCTGCGTTCCAGGGACAAAGATGCACAAGCTACAGCAGTACCTGAAAAAGAAGCAGTGCTCAGCCTCTGTGACGCACCCCTCACACACTCCTACAGAAGCCATGGGTGAGTGGGTTTTTTTTTTTCTTTCAAAGAAGTACAAAATATTTTAGTACACAAAAAGACAACTAAATAATTTATGTCTGTGCCACAGTGATGGATGAAGATGAAGAGCTGGAGAGGGCGATGCTAAGTATTTCTCCTTCCAAGAAGTCTGCACAGAGTTGTGAGTGATTTGATTTCATTTTAAAAAGTCACAGTTTCACAAAAAGCTGAAATAAGGTGTGTAGAATCTACACTTTAATTTTTACTAATTGTATTATTTTTGTATCCCTGTTACAGCTGCTGCTGCTGCTGCTGCACCCTCAACCACCAGACAACCACATGCTTCAGGACTAAAAAGAGGTTTATTAATGAAACTGCGCTGCTTCAACCGACAACTCTGGGACAATGAACTGCTCTCCCAAACCGAAGCACGACTTAAATCTTTCTTTCTCGTGTTGACCACATTCTGGTCCTGTTTGTGTTCTGGTGTTTTATTTGCTGTCCTAGTGACTATGAATTGATACCGCTCATGATGAGGGTAAGTATCAAGTTTTATTTTCTTAAATGGTTGTTGGGGGGGAGGAACAACTTGATTACTAACACTTGAATGCATGTGTTTGCAGTGTGCCTGTGTGTTGCTTTACCTGCTTAGGCTAAATTGTTATGAGTGTGACAACTGTATAAATAAATTCACATCTTACACATGTATATTAATTTAAGAAACCATTCAGTGTTGGTGACAAGCAGGTAAAGTAACATCTGTGTATGTGTGTGTTTGATTTCTGTCTCTACTAACACCAGATTTTGTATCATACCTAACTATAAATGCCTGACAAGACCTTTTCTGTTTTAGTACCATCTGCTACTCTGTCCTCGCTGTCCACATCCACTGTACACCAGGGTTCAGAACTAGATGGTAATTATATTTCTTAATACTTTCCAGTGCATCCCTTACAGCTAAACTGTACTTGATTAATTCTTGTTATTCTTTCTTGTTTCAGCCCCAGTTCAGCCACCTTTAAAGAAACCTTTGCCACTTCCACAGGAGTTGATGTTTCTAATGCCAGAAACAGCAGGTGAGTTACCTGTTAGTTTACCTGCATACATCATGTTTAAAATAACCACCAGTTTAAGATTTCAAAAAACCTCAGGTTTGTATTTGAACAACTACACTGTAGAGACTTAATGTCCTGATTTATTCTTCCTTTATTGTAAATAACAAATCTTTAAACATGTCTGTCCTAGCAGAGACACATTCTTCTCCTGAAAGAGCTACAGTGACCAGTCCACTACATTCACCCCCTGCAAAGAGAGCTCAAAGTAAGTAGTAAAATATGTTATATTTGCTTGTGCTCATCCTAAAGAGATACAGTCAAGTCACACAGAAATAATTTACACTTTCTTTGTTCTTGTCTGACTAGGCCAGCCATCATCAACAGCCCCAAGCTGTTCTCCTCCTCCTCCTCCTCCTCCTCCTCCTCCTCCTCCTCAGCTTCCTGGCTACGATCATGATGTAAGTCAGTGGAACTGTTCTCACTTCCAGAAGATCTGGATGAAGACAGAGCTGGAATCCCTGGGCGTCTGGCCAGGTTCGCTTCCTGTGAGCAACCCCATGAAGATGGTGTCACTGTGGCGTTTCCCTCCCCAGCCAGAATTGATTGACAGCATCTCTGATTTCCCATCTCCAAAGTACTTTCAGCTTCACCCCTTTTTCATATGGAAGCCAGAGAACGATGACCTCATGGGCAGACTGAGGAACAACTACAGTTTGCCCTGCATTGAAGGTTGTGTCCAGCCACAGGTTGCCTCTGCAGGTGTCGGCAGACCACGTGTGATTGTGGGACTCACTGGACAGTACTACCTGTTGTCATCCAGGCTGTGTTGCAAAGTTTGTCGGAAGAGATGGTATGCTGACAACCCACTGTGGCTTGACAAACTTCCAAAGAGGTTCACAAATGTGTTGCCAGCAATACTTACCTACAAGAAGGCAATATGCAAGTCAGTTATGGATGAACTCAGGCGCACTGGTAACTCACCCACAGACATGGCAAGCCAGATCACAGAGATAATGCACCTTAAATATGAACGTGCCAACCTGGCCTACCTCCTCAGCTGCCAAAACATCATAGATGGTGAGTCTGGAAAGTATGGGCAAAAAACCATCACTCAGTTCATAAGGCAAGAGACAAAACCAGCTCCTTTTGGTGACTACTCTGACTCAGATGGCTGGAATGGGATCTCTGTTTCGGCACACTACCTAACTGACTGTCTGCTTTATGAGTACCAGCACCAGGAGGAGCCAATCAAAAAACTGCTGCAGGGAACGTTTGGCCAGGCATTCCGCTCAGACCACACCCGTAAAGTTGCTCGGAAGGTCACCTTTTCATCTGGAACCATGTCATCATATGCAGTGATGAATGAAAACTGGATGATTGTTTCATGGGTGATGGTACAGTCCGAGGCAGAGAAGTCACTGGGGCCAATGTTTGAGGGACTTGCGAACCGCTACAGCAACGCAGGAATAGAGAAGGGTCAGTACCACTGGGTAGACAGGTAAGAAATTATTTACTACTTACCAATAATTATAAATTACATTTCATATAATATTTTGCAGCTTGGTGCCAGTTCATTTAGAATAAGCAAGTTTCATAATTAGTGCTGAACGCTGAGGGGTATATTGTTCCCTTTTTATCTCCTTCAGGGATTGCTGTGCAGCATTTAAGGTTGCAGAATGTGCTCCAGGAGAGCACCTGAACTGGGATGCTTGGCGGACATCTGATGCCATTGCTGCTGAGGCCACTTCGGGCAACCTGTTGAACACATGTGCATCAAGGTCCCATTACAATACAGACATCATCGTCAAGCTGGACTTGTTCCACTGTATGAGGAGGTTTCTTCGTGAGTGTGTCTCAGAGCATCATCCCCTGTACAGTTCTTTTGCCCAGTTCTTGTCGGCAGCCTTTTCTGTGGTGGATCAGGAAGACCTGCAGCGGCTTAAAGACGCTTATAAGTTATGTAGGATTCAACCTGCCAACCCCACAAAACAGCACATTCGTGAGCACTGCAGGACCAAGATTCCACCACCGGATGTGCTGATCCAGAGAGTTGAGGGGGTTTTCCAGCACTTCTATCTTGCTAAAGACCCAAATGGTGTGTCTCTCTTTAAGCCCTCAATGCTGAAGGTGTGGCGGATTCAGCGGGTGCACATCCTCCGTGGTTGCCTTAGTGATCCTGAGGTGTTAGGTGGGATCTTGTACAGACATGGAGGAACAGTGCAGCTGAACCACGTACCAGGTGAGGGAGCTAAAGTTCCTGTTTGGATCCCCATCAGAGGCACATCTCAACAAGAGGGTTACCACTTTCATCAGGCTCAGTGGGTCACTGGAACTCGTGTTTCTCCAGAGCTGTTTCAAGCTCAGGGGATGACTGGGGTGGCCCGGTGGAATTACCAACGTCTGGTGGACTTGAAACTGCCAGGGGTTTGCCTTCCAGCTGCCTTTGACCCAGCTCTAATTGCAGATCTCAATGCAGCCTCTGAACGTGTGCTTGGACAAGTTAAATATCCTGTCCTTCATCTGTCTGCCACCGACACCGGGGAGAAGTTTGGACTGGGGTACGTGGAGCCTGGTTCTCGTCCAATTCCTCTTGACTGGGATAAGCACAGGACCAAGACAGGCTCTACCCATAACCCCCCTCCTCCTCAAGACAGCTCAACTGTAACACGGTCTGAGCTTCTGCAGGCCTCCTCCGTGGCTTCAGCAAAGCTGTTTCAGTTTCCAGCCTGCCCTCCAGCTGATGCTGCAGATGAGACTCCAACACCAGTTTTTGAACCTAAGACTGAGCCAGGTAAACATTTGTAAGACATTAGTGGAGATTAATGTATGATATTTCATTTTTCACCTGTAGTTTTTAAAAAGATATTTAATGTATTACTAAACTTTCACGTACACAGATCAGACAGTGATTTATTTTCATCCATAAGAGTGTGTAACTTTAGTTTGTCCCCTTACTTTTCCAGAAATACTTACTGCTCGCTCTCTTGTCTTGTTATTGTAGGAAGCACATATCCACCACCTCTGCCCCTGCTGTCCACACCAACTGCTGCTCGCACTGGACCTGTAAAGACTGGAGGAAGGGTCTTTGTTTTGGACCACAAGCGCTGGCCAGCACCTATGAAAAAGACTATTGATGATCTGCTCATTAAATACCATGGGCAGAAAGACATGCTGAAGCTCGTAGACCAGGATTATGCAGCTCTAGTTCATAACTCCTGTAGAGACCCAAACAGCATGCTTCACCCCACAACCAAATTACACATCTCACAGTACGTTAAGCACCTGAGCAAACTGATGAACACCAGCTCCTCTCTAAATACAAGCCCAGAAAAACTTCAAGAAAGGCAACAACTGTGGCACGCTCTGACAGTAGGGAGTGAGACTACCTCTGTGCCAGTAGTTACCATGCCGGTCCCAGTGGTTAATCCACCTCCACCTGTACAGCCCCTTGCCACACCTCTAACCCCAGACTCCATTGAAAAAATAGTTCTAGACATCATGGAGAAGCAACAACAGCAGCAGCAGCAGCAGCAGCAACAGCTACCACCACCACAACAACAACAACAAGGGCAAAAGAAGACACAGACAAAAACTTGTCTCTCCTGTGGTCAGCCGAAGTCACGATATGAAAATGATGGTTCTTCCGTCCACTTTTTTTACCAGCAAGGTCCTGTCAGGTATTTCTACTGCTCCACAAAAGTTTTTAAAGCTTACGGTGGTGAAGGTCTGACAAATCCAAAAATGCCCTTTGAAGATTTTACCAAGTCACAGTTCTTTCAACGGGAACTGGATGCCACTAAGAAAAAGGTGGAGGAGAGAGACAAACAGAAAAGAAAAAGGACTGAATCACAGCCCACAGGACGCAAGTGTCGGTTTTGTAAAACGGAACTGAAACAGGGACCAAACAGCCGTCACATTCATACAGGTTTCTCAGGAATTGCGGGAAAGTATATTTACTGCCCAGCAAAAGTCTTTTCCCTCTACAGAGATCAGGGCATGGAGAGGGAGATGACCTGGAAAGAGTTTCAGGAAACTCCTTTTTATGACAAAGAAAGACAGAGATGGATGGGGGAAAAGAGAAAATAAGAGAGTATCTTTATGTTGAACTCTCTTAATGGTCAAATGAGAGGACCAGCAGAATATATTTATTTATTATTATCTATATATTGTCTATCTATTATCTATTGTACATTTAATGCTTAAATGTGAATATGTGTGTGTGTGTGTGTGTTTAACTTTGCACCAAGTGTTTTGTGTGACTATTTAATACTGTGACTGTTACTCTTGATGATATGGTCATTAAACACCATTTAATTCATTAATGTTTACATGTCTCATTAAGATGGTAAAAAAAATAATTGCAAATTTAAATGAATTACAACTAAGTAATAAAATATTTAAAATGTACAAATTTTCAAATGATCTAAATGCCAGGTCTTTAGTTTTTTGTTTATATTCACTTAGATGAGAAATTGTGCATTTAAATTATTAAAACATCACTCCTCATCTCTCTGCCACAAAAAAGGTTATTTAAATTAGTTAAGAAAGTAAGAGTCGCGTTAATTGAATCAAACTGAACCATATAATCTTAAAATATGTTTTATCAACTTTGCCTCGACTGGGATTCGAACCAGGATTCAGGCAAAAATGACCGGATTAAGAGCGTGGTTCAGCACCTTGGACAGCAACAAAAATGCTGCAATTTCATTGGCTGTCACTGCGCTCCACCTACACGCGACTGGCCCCCGCGAGTCCATAGGCGGTTGCTCTACCAACCGAGCCATCATCACACACACGATGTTTTCTTTATTTTCCCTTTATATCTTACTGGCAATCCAGGTAAGGATTAGAATTATACTTAAAAAGTAGACTATCTGGTCTTCTGTTAAATAACAATGTAATGTTTCCTAAAATCCACTACATTACTAGTTCAGTGAAAACCATTAGACGAGGCCGTTACGAATGTTTAAAAAAATGGCTAAAAAGGGGTGGTAAAAAGTGATGAAAAAAAAAAAAAAGGGGGACAAAGGGTTGGGGTTAGAAGAAAGGGGGGTTGAGGTTAGGGGAGAGGGGGTGGGAGGGTAAAGGTTGAGATTAGGAGAGGGAGGGGGAAAGGTTAAAGTTAGGAGAAAGGGGGTTGAGGTTAGGAGAAGGAGGGGGAACGGTTAGGGTTAGGAGGAAGGGGGGTTGAGGTTAGGGAAGGAGGAGTAAGGGTTGAGATTAGGAGAAGGAGGGAGAAAAGTTAAGGTTAGGGGGAAGGGAGGTTGAGGTTAGGGGAGAAGGGGTGAGGGGGTTTAAGGGTTGAGGTTAGGAGAGGGAGGGGGGAAGGTTAAGGTTAGGAGGAAGGGGGTTGAGGTTAGGGGAGGGGGAGTAAGGGTTGAGGTTAGGAGAAGGAGGGGGAACGGTTAAGGTTAGGGGGAAGGGGGGTTGAGGTTAGGGGAGAGGGAGTGAGGGTTAAGTTTAGGAAAAGAAAGAGAGAAGGAGGGGTAAAGGTTGAGGTTAGGAGGGGGAGGGGGGGGGGTTGAGGTTAGGGGAGGGGGGGGGGGGGGTAAAGGTTGAGGTTAGGAAAGGGAGGGGGGAAGGTTAGGGTTAAGGGGAAGGGGGGTTGAGGTTAGGGGAGAAGGAGTAGAGGTTAAGTTTAGGAGGGGAAGGGGAAGGTTAAAATAAGGTATAAGGGGGAGGGGGTTTATTTGCTATAACTGGTTTGTGCCTGATGGCAGTGAAGTTAAAATTAAAATTAAATTAAAATAAAATTATATAAAGTATTGACTCAATAATAAATTCCACCTGTCAGGACCGAGACTCGAACCACCACTTTTCAGGTCCAAAGACCGCTGCTTAATTTCATGAGCTATTTCTGCAGCAGGTCTGAAATGAAGTCAGTGGCTCTATTAAGGAGCAGACAGAGGTAAGTGCATCTATTGGCATCTGATCTAACTATCAGATAAATAATATAAAAAAATGAGAATGAAATTAGACCTAGGTAATTTTAGCTTTAATCAGATAAGCTACACCTTGTCTTTTAAAAAAAAAAAAAAAAAAAAAAAGGGGGGGGGGGGGGATACAGTAAATTACAATTAGCAAATAACAATACGACAGACAACATATCATTTCACACCTATGGAAGAATCACACAGACGTCTCTCATACAATTTACTCTTTATTCAATCCTTATCATTTCCCCCATCACACATCACATTGACTCATCCTGTAGAAGTTATATATACAAAAAATTATTTTAAATGTTATATATTCAAACCTAAGGGAATATTTGTTTTCAATTTCTCTATCCACAGTCTCTCTTGTCTTCTGCGTTGGCCCTCAGTCCACGTAGCACATGTTTGGACGCCTGTGATTGTTAGGCATCGAAGAGGGTGTATCTGGAAATGTTTAACCAAGGGGGTGGGCAGCCTAGCTATCTTAATACTACGTATGTGTTGTAGAAGTCTAGTGAGAAGGGTGTTCCCTGTTTCCCCCATATACATTATACCGCACTTTTGACAAGTAATACAATAAACCAAGTTAGAGCTGTGAAGGTTAAAGTCACCAATAATTGGTATTCCCATATTCCCATGTATATTAAACAAGTAGTTCTTTTGAAAAAATGCCCAATGTTTGCTTGATCTATCAGTAGTCGCCTCCTTACAAAATTTAGCTCTAACCAATAGATCCTTGAGGTTTTTATTTCTGCGAAATGCAGAAATTATTTTATAATTTTGAAATTGATCATGGTCTGCCATTGTTGTGTAAAAATTATTTTTCCATAGATTTTGTAATTTCACATAGGGCCTAGAATATGTAATTACCAGAGGAATCAGATACGTCTAAGTAATCTCCTTGAGTAACCCCTTTGTCTGAGACTGTGAAACAAAATAGAGATGGCCTGGTTTAAATCTGCCTCCCGTGATGAAATTCTACAAAATCTAATGATTTGGGATTTAACTATGCCCTGAAATGTGTGTTTTGGATGATAACTAAGTTTATGAAGTAATGCGTGTGTATCAGTGGGTTTGAAATAGACCCGACTTAATAGTCTCTTGCTAGTATCATCTATATGTTCAAAGAAGACCGTCGTGTCTAAAAAAGTAATTTCCTCTGAATGTATATTATGTTTTATTTTTATGGAAGAATGATGTTTATTCAGGATGTCAACAAATATGTAGAAATTATCCTCCCCATGTTCCCAAGCTCCAATAATATCGTCCAGGAAACGAAGATAAAATATGGGTTTTAAAGGACATTTATCTAGGGCTTCCCGTTCCCATTCGCTCATGTATATATTAGCATAAGAGGGAGCGTATCTATGACCCATAGCCGTGGTCCATGTATATTCTCCGGACGCGTATTAGAAACCGGCTCGTCTAAACTTATGTTCGGTATGGGATCTGGAGAGCGTGTGCGGGTCGAGATGGTCTCACTCACACATCTCATAGAGGAGTTATGGGTGGAATCAGATGGGGTCTTTCTACTAGAGAATTGTAGGAGAAAAAGAGCAACTTCAGTGTGAAAGATGATAGGAGATACCAGACAGGACAAGGGTTCATAGATAGGACAGGGGTAGGAGAGGAGTTCTGGGTTACAAGGTCATGAGTGAAAAAACAGACTTGTAGTGGGAATTTATGGTATAAACATTCAGCCTATATGCAGAAGAAATGTATGTCTTCCTTATGGTTCACATATACTTAGTGCCTTAGGAATGTTATCTGGAGGTGGCCCTGAGAAGTATAAGTATGAGGGTTAGAGAGAGGTAGGGGAGAAGACATACATGATTGTGGTGTTTTCTCCATGCCGGCATGTACGCATGAAACTGAGATGGTTCATCACACTGAGTCCTTCCTTGAAGTCTACTAAGATTGAGCAATATAGAAAGGAAGAGGAAAATTTTCTACTACATGTTGGAGGTTCCACCGAGATGGACATGCTGCTGATCGACGCCTGAGTCCAGACTGAAGGTTACTGCGGGCCCAGGGAAAGTTCCGCTCCGACAAACGGAGGACTGGATTCCCACCTGACGTTGGGACAGGCGGCGGACAGCAGATGTTTCATCCAAACTGAGTGAGTACAGCGTTATGAACCATTTCTTTTAATAGTGATTACCTAGGTTAGGCAAGTCGATAAATCCTGTGTGGTCCGATTGCTGATATTTGTGTGTTGAAATGGTCGATAAATCCTGTGTGGTACGACAGATAGGCCTATTACTGTGTGGAAACTAATCATGTAAATCCTTTGTGGTCTTGATTGAGGGATATTCTTGGGATCCTGTGTGGAAAGAATATCGTTTTGGTTCGTAGTAGATCCAGTGGGGTCCGAACTGAGTTTTGTAAGAAAAAGGAAAAGTAAAGAAAAAAGGAGACTATATATGCATGTTTATATGGATATAAACGTGTGTAGTATTAAATTAAATTAAATTAAAACAAATCCTAAAGTATATAAACCCTGAATAAGAAGTCTGACATATAGCTTTATAACAGTGTAACAGTCTAGGTCCCACATGAATAAAATGGGCGTGTGACTGGAAATAAGTTATAACAAAATAAGCTTTGTGACGACGTCTTCAGTGTCTAGTTTGCGCATCTTGTGCATTCCATAGGACAGTAATAGACTGTCTGGCTGGGAAGTCGTCCAGAGTTAGTGTATGTGTGATAAGATTTGACCATACGATGAGATGGGAAAATCAGTGTGAATTAATGAAATAGTGTGTGATTGATAAGCCCATTGAATGTTTAAGCACCAGTCCAAGTGAATCTAGAAAAACATGGGAAACAAAACGGGGAAATTAGAGAAATTATCTGATCCTCTTACGGGCCCTGCTAAATTAATGGCAGATAAATGGGGAAAAGATGTGGTTGAGGATGTTCCACTTTGGCACTATATCACAAAAGGGGTATTTCCTTTACAAGGCACCTTAAGTGTAGATGGTTTAAAACGTTGCAGAATAATATTAGAAGAGAAAGAAGAGGAAGTGAAGAAGAAGGGAAAGAAAGTAGGGAAAGGTGATATAAAGTGGCATGTTTTCCAGAAATGGGAAAGAGAGGCAGACATAAAGGCAGAAAAAACTGCTGCTGGAGTGATGTTAAAAATGGAAGAGTTAAGCATAGAGGAGAAAAAGAAGAATAAACATAAACGCAGGGACAGAGATAGGGTCCTGCCCCCTCCATATGCTGTCTCCACACCAGGTGCCCCTCCTCCATCAGGAATGCATCCTCCTCAGGCTCAGGCTGGAACCTCTGCAAGTGGCCATGCACAGAAGGATTCAGAAGAGGAGGAGGAAAGTGAGAAACTCTACCCTGACCTCTCTACTGTTTTAAATACTCCAGAAGCATCTAAAGTACAGATAAAGAAAAAGTCCAGCACTTTGTCTGATTCTACTAGTAAACCTCTGTCTCCTCTAGCAGTCTCATTTGAATATTGGCTCAGGAGCCAGGGTGACAGAAAAGAAATCAATCAATTGCCTATGATGGTTTTCCCTAATCCGCAACCTATGCCACAAAATGCTCAAGCACAAGCTAACTGGGATCCAGAGGTATTTGTCTACAGACCTTGGCAACCAGACGAGCTGAAGGAAGTGGCTGAGGAGTTACCTGATCCTCAAAAGACTGGTGGGGAAAAATGGGTCACAGCAATGCAGCAATTACTGGCTATGTATAACCCAACATTACAGGAAGTGGAAGCTGTGTGTCGCAGGTTTTTCAAGCTTCGATGGGCCAACATCAGACCTGCTAACTGGTCCACTACTGCACCTGTGGGTTCACCAGCATTCAGCACCATGATGGACACACTGTATGATGCTGTGAAGGTTGCCTTCCCTTTGAGAGTCTGCTGGCCTGAGATTCACAACACCAAGCAGAAGGAAGGTGAGTCAGCTACTGACTATCGTACCCGTATGGAAAGTATTTTCTCAGCTCATTCAGGTATTGATCCAAGTAATCCTGCACATGGTCATCTGCTGAAAACTGCCCTGGTGAATGGTCTTCATCCTGATCTGAAGAGCCGTGTCATGATGTCATGCGTAGGCTGGGAAACAGAGACTTTGGCAACTGTGTGGACACATGTCTTACATGCTGAGAGAAACAAGGTGGACTGTGACAACAAACAGGTAAAGAAACTCCAAACTGCTCAGTTGATGTTCTATCAGCAGGGTAGTGGGAAAAGTCCTGGACACAGACCACTACAACACAGCAGTGCCAGAGGAAGAAGCAGAGGAAGAGGGCAGTCAGGGCCGTATAACAGGCTGCATGGACGGAACCAGATGGATAATCAGAGTGACCTGCGATGTTACACCTGTGGAGGTTTTGGACACATGTCCCGAGTCTGTCCAACAAACAGAGGAAATGCTCAACAAGAAGAGAGCAACAGAGAGGGATCTTGGCCATACGCACCTCCCCAGGGCATTGCAGTTCACTCACCAGGATTCCAGGCACCTCAGCAATAGGAAGCAGCGGGGGCAGGTCAGAGCAGTAAGCAACACATTGACACACTTACAGACACAGTTCCTAATGACACCCCAACTATTACATATAGTCAGTATTTACAGTTAACATCTAATTATAAAACACCACCTAGATTAAACCTCACTATACAAGGGAAAAGTGTGATGTTCCTTGTAGATTCAGGCGCAGAAATTTCTGTGATTCAATCTAAAATATTTCCTAGTGCTCCAAAAACAACAAATTATCTTAAAACAATAGGAGCATCAGGGGTTCCTGGATTTGAACCACTATCTGAGCCTTTAACTGTCTGTTTTGGAGATTACATAGGAGAACATGTGTTCCTCATATCTGATGTTTGTCCTGTTAACTTGATGGGTCGTGATCTCATGTGTGCATTAAGTCTTGAGGTTCAGTGTGAACCTACTGGAATTAAAGTAACATGTGCAACTGCGGGTCTATATCCCATCTGCTTATCAGCAGTTCATAGTTCAGAAACAGACATAACACTTATGACACTGACATCAGAGGATGAAGCTCTGCTTTCATCAGTACCGGACAAATTGTGGGCTACAAGCAAATTTGATTTTGGAGATATGAAGGGTGCAACTCCTGTTGTTGTACAGCCAAAATCTAGTTTTAGACCATGTAAACAACAATATCCACTGAGTCCTGAAGCTGTTGAAGGCATTGCTCCTGTCATCCAATCACTGATAGATAAAGGTGCTATAGTGGAATGTCCCCATTCACCATGCAACACTCCCCTCGTGCCTGTAAAGAAACCAAATGGGGGCTGGAGGCCAGTTCAAGATCTTAGGGCTGTGAATGAAGCAGTTCACCATCCGGCTCCAACAGTGCCGAATGTAACCACACTGATGTGTCAGGTTCCAGGGAATGCCTGTTGGTTTTCTGTTATTGATTTGGCAAATGCATATTTCAGTATTCCTGTTCATCCTGATTCACAATTCTGGTTTGCTTTCACTTTCAATGGTAAACGTTATACTTGGACGCGGCTAGCCCAGGGATTTTCTTCCAGTCCCACCTTGTTTGCAATGGCGGTGGCAGAAAATCTCTCACACTGGGTGCCACCATGTAAGAGTACATTAATCAGTTATGTGGATGATCTCTTACTATGTTCAACATCAAAGCATGCATGTGAAACTGACACTGTGTCTTTACTTTGTTTTCTGGCAGAAAACGGCCACAAGGTTGCGAAAGACAAAATACAATTTGTCTCGCAATCTGTGCGCTACCTTGGCCATACTATAACTCCGGAGGGTCGCAAATTGGGTCCTGAACGCATCCAGGCAATTTTGGATGTGCCAAAACCAAAGAATAAAAAACAAATGATGTCTTTTTTAGGTCTAGTAGGCTATTGCCGTCCATGGATTCAAAATTATGCGGAGATCTCCCAACCCCTGTATGACATCACATATGGGGGAAAACATATGGCCATGACTGACATTCTGACTTGGACTACAGAAGCAGAGACTGCTTTTACTGACTTAAAACAAGCTCTTGCAAGCACACCGTGCTTAGGACTTCCAGACCATACAAAACCGTTTAATCTTTTTGTGTCTGAACGTGATGGATTTATGTCAGCTGTTCTTACGCAGCTCCATGGTGACAAACAGAGACCTGTGGGTTATTATTCCAAACGCCTCTCAACTACAGAGAGAGGAATGGTTGCATGTTTGAGAGCAGTAGCGGCTGCTACTGAAGCCGTCTTGGCTACAACAGACATTGTTGCTATGTGTCCTCTCATAGTTCATGTTCCACATGCAGTGCACTCGCTTATTCTTCAAGCAAAAACAGCTCATCTTTCACCAGCTAGGTTATTGCATTGGCAAAATGTCTTACTAACCATGTCTCATGTCACTCTTAAAAGGTGCACTGTTCTTAATCCGTCAACTTTACTCCCTACAGCTGAAGATGGAGAACCACACTCATGCTTGGAAGTTGTGGAAATGACATCAACTCCACGTGATAAGCTGTTTGATACACCTTTGTGTAATCCTGACTGTGTTTTTTGTAGATGGATCTGCAATGAGAAATCCTTCAGATGGCTTGCCTTGTGTTGCTTATGCTATCTGTAGCGACATTGATGTGCTTGAAAGTGCCAGATTACCTGTTAATTTGTCTGCTCAAGCTGCAGAATTGTTTGCTTTAACCCGTGCTTTCATTCTAGGAGCAGGGAAAAACATCACAGTTTACACTGATTCACAATATGCTTTTAATGTGTGTCATAACTTCTATGCTTTGTGGAAAAATCGAGGTTTTCTAACTTCTACGGGTAAACCTATTGCTCATAGGATTCTCATTATTAACCTTCTGAATGCATTATTGCTTCCTGCATCAGTAGCAGTATGTAAGTGTCAAGCGCACACAAATGCTAAAGATTCAGTGTCACGTGGGAATGCTGTGGCAGATGCAGCTGCAAAAGCGGCATCGCTCTCTCCTGTCTCCCCAATTCTGCAAGTGCCTGTTTCTGTCCAGGATGATGTTTTTTCCCTTAATGATGTCTCTTTGTTGCAAGCAGGGACTGATGCTGGTGAACAAGCTTCTTGGACAAGGAAGGGTTGCAAAAAACTTTCCTCAGGTGTCTGGGTGAATCCAGAGGGTCTCCCAGTACTACCGAGATCCATTTTTCCTTTCTTAGCAAAGTTGACTCATGGTCCTGATCATGTGTCAAAAGGGGGGATGATGGATATTGTAAATAGACTGTGGTATGCACCAGGTTTTTCGGTTTTTGCTGATAATTTTTGTAGGAAATGTGTAATTTGTGCTACTAACAACATTGGTAGAACTAAAGAGATGTCTTTTTCAGCACATCCAAAACCTGAAGGTCCTTTTGAGCATTTAATGATGGATTTCATTGAGTTAACACCATGTTCTGGCTACAAATATTGCCTAGTGATAATAGATATGTTTTCAAAGTGGATTGAATGTTTTCCATGTAAAAATGCATCAGCTATTTCAGTAGCAAAGGCATTGCTTAGGGAGTATATCCCTCGATGGGGTCTACCCTCACGTTTAAGCAGTGACAATGGCTCACATTTTGTAAATAATGTCATACAGAGCCTGTCAGAAAGTCTTCAGATAAATCTGAAAACGCACTGTGCCTACCATCCAGCTAGTGGTGGTGCAGTAGAAAGAGCAAATCAGACTCTTAAAACCAAACTGACAAAACTGATGGCTGAAACACAGTTATCGTGGGTTAAAGTTTTACCCTTGGCATTAATGTTTATGAGGGGTCGCCCACATAAAGCAACAGGACTCTCTCCATATGAAATACTCACTGGTCGACCTATGAGAATGACTAATACACCGTTTCCCCAAAATAGGTTGACTTTGGCAGGCATGGATGATGAGATGGTAAACTACTGTTGTGCTCTAAACCGTGCTCTAAAGCGTATATTTCCTAAGGTCAAAGCTGCCCTTCCTGAGCCTGCAGTGGGGCAACTCCACAACATACAGCCAGGGGACTGGATTGTAGTGAAAGACCTGAGAAGGAAGCACTGGCACCAGCCTCGGTGGAGAGGACCATATCAAGTGTTGCTGACCACGCCAACTGCGGTCCGGGTGGCAGAGAGAGATACGTGGATCCAGGCATCTCACTGCAAACCATTTCCAAACGATGCCTCGAACACGATGGTGGCCGGGAGCTGAAAGGAGGCTGTGCTGGAGGATCGTGACAGCAGTTTTCGTCATCGGTATGATAACAATGGGGGTTATCATTCAAAGGGAACGACAAGACCATCAAGGAAAGGACAGTAACTACTACACATCTGCACCAAATGTTGCATTGAGAGATTAAATCAGGAAACCAGAGGGAAGAAGTGACAGTGCCATGTCACCAGGAACAAGTGACAGTACAACACCAAAAAGAAAGAATCTCTTACGACAAAAGAGACAACTATTTGACCACACTGACTGGAAACCCTGGGGGTTTGATGCGACAGAGATGTTCTCTGAAAGTTCTATCCGTGCTAATAGTTGGTATTCTTACATTCAGTGGCAGAAAACTAAGTTGTATGGACCAAATTCCAATGTCTTAGCCATCCAAGGACCACCTGCAAATTGGCATTCAATGTTTGAATTGGAAACAAGACCATGTCCCTGTTTAGATCCTGTTATTAGTCTAGTACAGTCTTTTTCAAGGTATAAAGAGATGAGTGCTACCTTAAGAGAATACTGTAAGTTTTCTCATCGCATGTGGTATGAGGCACGTCCAAATGCTCAAAATCATTCGAAAGATCAGAAACACATTTATCTAACTTGTGTAAATTGGTTTTGTGATCACATGTTGCCTGCTCCACTCCCACTGAACTCTACTCAAGCTGATCCTGTAGAAACTCCTATCCAGGAGGCAAACATTACACACTCCACATGTTTATGTTCTAATGGTGATGGACAATTTATGGGTTTGTCAAGATGTGAGAAACCTGTTGCTGGTCTGACAACCAAGATAACTGTTTCAACTTCTAGACCAGTAAACATCACCTTCAAAGATGGACAGATTGTCTCTGTACATAATTCTCTTCATGCTCCTGCATATAAGGGTATACTACCTATTGAAAATTTCTATTGGTTTTGCGGAGCTCAAGCATTTTTATTCTTGCCATCAGGTTGGTCAGGATGTTGTTTTTTTGTCAACCTTACAACAGTGAATTTAGCCTTAGTTCCAGTAAACATAGAAAATACTATGAACCATGTCCACAAAAGAGAAATGGCACAATTTGCGAACATTGACTCATATCATTGGCGTGTTTCATTGGGTGAAAAATGGGGTATTGGTCTATTTCCATGGTATGGGGTTACATTTTTAGCTGACCACATTGATAATATTACATATTCAATGTCAGCTTTTGCAAATGAAACCATAAAAGCATTCCATTATTTGGCTGCTAATGATAAATCACACAGATTAACATTACTAAAGCACGAGATGGCCCTTGACTACCTCTTAGCTAAAACTGGGGGTATATGCCTAACGTTAAACTTAACAGGAGAGGCATGTGTGACTCTCATTCCTGATAACTCTGATAATGTCACTACTGTAATCACAGCACTGGAAAAGATCCGAGATGCTTTTGGTCCTTCTGAATCTGCAGGTTTTAGTTTTAACAAATGGCTCATAGACAATTTTGGTCCTTGGGGTGCTGGAATTGTGCAACTATTAATTCCTGTTGTTGTTGTGTTTGGACTTATGATATGTTTTTGTACTTGTTCACTCACTTGCATGCGAGCTCTCATATATAAATGGATAGGAGGAATTCTTGGTCAAGAGCAAACATCACTCTATGTAAAAATACCAACCAACTCCACAGATACTAATGCATTAAACATCAATGCTGTGTCTGAATGGGCCCCGGGAAACCCATTTAGTGAAAGTGACATAGAGGATGAATGCTAAGTTTTTATTTTTATTTTGGGTTTATGTTATTCTGATCATTATATTGTATCACTATATCTTGTGTATTATTTTCTGTTCATTTACATTTTTTGTTCATTCTTATTTCATTATAAGCTGTATGGTTACTTGCATGTGTTAGGTGGAAGTTGCTCTTTGTGTTGACACTTTGTGTCAAAAGGGAGGAAATGTAGGAGAAAAAGAGCAACTTCAGTGTGAAAGATGATAGGAGATACCAGACAGGACAAGGGTTCATAGATAGGACAGGGGTAGGAGAGGAGTTCTGGGTTACAAGGTCATGAGTGAAAAAACAGACTTGTAGTGGGAATTTATGGTATAAACATTCAGCCTATATGCAGAAGAAATGTATGTCTTCCTTATGGTTCACATATACTTAGTGCCTTAGGAATGTTATCTGGAGGTGGCCCTGAGAAGTATAAGTATGAGGGTTAGAGAGAGGTAGGGGAGAAGACATACATGATTGTGGTGTTTTCTCCATGCCGGCATGTACGCATGAAACTGAGATGGTTCATCACACTGAGTCCTTCCTTGAAGTCTACTAAGATTGAGCAATATAGAGAGGAAGAGGAAAATTTTCTACTACAGAATTCAGTGTGTTTATCCACTTTTGACCCTTGTTTCCTCATACTTTCACCCATAGCCTCTGATGTTTGTGAGGCTGAGTTAAGATGTGTAGGAGGATGATGTTTCTCTCTCTCCAGTCTCGACCTCGCATTACGCTGTGGAAAAATAGAAGAGCCCGGGTTATTATCCATCGTCTCTTGGGAAATTGTTTGGATGTTAATATTACATTCCCTTACAGCTACGTTTGAGTAGAATGACTTCGAAATTTGATGTAATTTATTTTCACGTGTGTACTTATGTCTGTTTTGAATTTTAAGTTGTAGATATCCCTCACTCCTATTGTTTTTATCTGTCGTTGTTATCGCCATCTCCTTTCGAGTAGAAAAATCATCCCCTGATGAGGGTGATGATATAGTTTGTCTACTGTCCTGTCTAGGATCTGGGAGAAGGCGAAGAGTAGTAGATGGTGGGGCTACGGGAGCCTGTATGGACGGGATCGTTGTCAGTGATCCGTTCTTGGTGATCTGCACGATAGGAGACAGCGCAAGAGGGAGCGGAGGAGGAGCCGGACAGGTATTCACCATTTTATCTACCACACTGATGTCATCCATTTCGTGTCTCACCGGGGTGGACTGAGAGTTTAAAGGGCCCTTGCGTAGATTTCGTGTAGGTCGCAATATTTCCTGTCTTAATGTTTTTTCCGGTGCCACTATGGTATTATGCTGGGATGCTAAGTCTCTGCCGGTTTGAGGCAATAGTGGAAATACATCTCTATCCTCTATGTTCAAAACCTGCAGAGAATCGGCTCCGGAGGATCCGTCCTGGACAGAAGAGAGGGGTTCTGAAATATGTGATAAGTCAGAGCCGTTTGCTAACAAAGAGCGGACTGTGTCAATTGTAATTTGGGCCAGTCTCGCTCTGTAGCGTTTCTGGGCCCAGTTGATTGCGATCTGAAAGGCTGATTCCTCCCAGGGTAAGTGATTATGTTCTAGAATGATATTAAAATAATGTTCCTGTAGGATAAGCAAATTATTTTGCATCCATTGCTGTGTATTCTTTTCAACCGCTGTTCTGACAGATTCTGTAGGAGAGGAGGGTTTGATGAAACCTGTCAATTTTTTGACATGTTTAATCATCCCCTTAGGAGGCGATTCAGTAGTGATGGCGTTGTCAATAATGTTTTTGTGGTGCACCGCTTGTATCAATTTAAAATATCCTTTACAAAGCTGTCTAGTGGCATCATCTAATTGTCTAGGAGGAATTTCGGAACGGGGAGGATTTTTAGAAGTTGAAGTGTATTTATTTCTATGACTTTCCCTGTTTTCTAGTGTTGTTTTAGTCCCTGCTGGCAGGCTGGAGTAGGTTCTTTTGGATTTCTGAAAAAAAGACATGGTCAGTCCAGGACATACCTTGAAGCCGACACTGTCGGGGCTTGATGTAGATTCTTTTGCTGTTCCAGCGTCCTGTCGATGGTGAGTAGCGAGGAGAAGGCCTGGTGTCCAGTCGATCTATATCACTGAAAACTCAGTCCTGGTAACTTGAACAGAGGAGTCTTTAACAAAGTTATGTCCTTATCGGCAAGCCGATTGTCCTTGATGTTACACAGTCTCCGTGGAAAAACACAAAAAAATAGATAGTCCTATAATTCTAGTGTGGGCCTGTAGATAGGTCCCCGACTGACGTGTTTTTAAAATTTTTAGTTTTTATTAATTTAAACTGTGCGTTAAAACCAAATCAATGCAGGCCTAAGCGGCCATGCTACTCAAAATATAAAAGCCAAATTAGATAATATCCAAGTAGTTTCACCTAATTCAGCCTGGAATCCCTAACGTTTCGCAAAATGTTGCTTCTTCAGAGGGATGTGTGGCAAGGACTAAACAAGGGGTAGATAAAACCTTGGAGGGAGATGGGGAGTCTCACCTCCAGTGTCCAATCTACTCTGTGATTGGTGGAGACCTGTCCTGCTCCATCATAGTTTGGCCTTTTAGCCAATCCTACGATATTTCCTATTATATAGGGGAGGAGGTTATCAGTGATAGGATATATTCAAAACGGTCTTTTGGAGGGAAAGTCTAAGAAAGGATGGCACTACAGGAAGGGGAGGAGGTTTATGCCCATTGTGGGGATGAGGAAAATACGATATATAAGAGATATTTATGCGTCACTGGTGGGTATCAGTGATAAGGGATACCTTTATTCTTCAAGTTTAAGGAGGAAATCCTGATAAAGTCTAAGCAAAGGTTTTATTATGGATGAGTCATATAATGTTGTAATGGAGGAAATTTAAAGGAACAATAACAGGGGGAGGGGATCTATATGGTGAGTTGTCCAGGCCCTTGGCATCTGGCTAGGTTAGGTTAGAAAATTTAGATTTAAAATGATTCATTATGATGATTAAAATTGCACTGGCATACAAGGGTCTGTATCAAGTCACCCATCCTAGATCTCCATTTTGAATCTTGTTGTGTCTGTGTTATCTTCCCAATTAAAAAATTGTATTAAAAGTTTTTTAAGGGTGTGTGAGTGTCTGTGTGTCATTCTTAGTTAATTGTTTGAAGATAAACCTGTATTAAAAAGAATCAATTCATAAATACAATAAAATTTACCATTATAAAGTGCTACAAAATAAAATAATTATATCATTTTAAAACCATGCAACATGCATCATACATATATATATATACTTTACAATTTTGTAAAGAAGGAAGGAGAGAAAACCACACATATATACAAAAGCCATAAATCCATGAACATGCATATAATAATAATAATAATAATAATAAACGTCCAAATCATGCAAATTGTTACCAACAAACCTCAATCATAAATATTACTATTAATATAAAATTACTTAAAAAACAGCCGGCCTCCATAGACGCTCTTTATTATAGGTAAGTTGGACCCATCAGTATATTCTTATTCTGTTTTGGTTTTCTGTCACAGTGGATGACTCGGGGTATGTGGGGATCGAACCAGCGACCTTAGAGTCCATAGGCGGTTGCCCTACCAACTGAGCCATCATCACACACACAATACTTTCTGTATTTTCCCTTTACATTTTACTGGCAATCCAGGTAAGGATTAGACTTATAATTAAAAAGTAGACTATCTGGTCTTCTATTAAATAACAATGTAATGTTTCTTAAACTCCACTACACTACTAGTTCAGTGAAAACCATTAGACGGGAACGGGGATCGAACCAGCAATCCCCAGGTCCCCAAGCGTCTACTTATCCTTATTGTAAAAAGTAATGAAAAAAAAAAAAAAAGGGGGGGGGGGGGGGGGGGGGGGGGAAAGGGTTGGGGTTAGGGGTTAGGGTTAGGGGAAGGAAACTGAACCCCCCTCCCAAAGGAGAGGGGACGTGCACGCTCCATCCACCCATCAGGCCACCTGTACCCGTCCCAAAAATGGGCACGTTGGCGTCTCCGGCCATAACGCACCATGGTCCAGCCGTCATCCATGGCGTGGACCTCAAATGTTGTTAGATGTTGTAGTATTTATTTAATGAAATAAAAATTATTTAGTTATTTATTCTTAGAAAAAAAGCCAAAATTTTAATGTAAATAACAATGTCTATAATGAACTAAGGAAGGTGTGCCAAAAAAAACAAAAACAAGACGTTTCGACTTTAAACAGTCTTCATCAGGTCACGGCACACTAAAAACTAGAAATGGCTTGCTAAACTAGCTGTCAGAAGGAAGGTCTGTTCTCTTCGACGCCTAAACCACAAATGAGTTCCTTTCTGTGTTTTCCCTTTTATACTATTCGCTATGTTGCATTGTAATTGTTCAATCGTCTTTTTAACTTATCCCAATATCTTCATAAATTATTTTTAACTTTTAACCATATTTTTAACTTTACTGTTTTTCAATCGTCTTTTTAAACTTATTCCATCCATCCATCCATTTTCTTCCGCTTATCCGGGGCCGGGTCGCGGGGGGAGCAGCTTTAGCAGAGATGCCCAGACTTCCCTCTCCCTAGACACCTCCTCCAGCTCTTCCGGGGGGACACCGAGGCGTTCCCAGGCCAGCCGAGAGACATAGTCCCTCCAGCGTGTCCTGGGTCTTCCCCGGGGCCTCCTCCCGGTGGGACAGGACCGGAAAACCTCCCCTACGAGGCGTCCCGGGGGCATCCGAAACAGATGCCCAAGCCACCTCAACTGGCCCCTCTCGATGCAGAGGAGCAGCGGCTCTACTCCGAGCTCCTCCCGGGTGACTGAGCTCCTCACCCTATCTCTAAGGGTGCGCCCAGCCACTCTGCGGAGGAAACTCATTTCGGCCGCTTGTATCCGCGACCTTGTCCTTTCGGTCATGACCCAAAGCTCATGACCATAGGTGAGGGTAGGAACGTAGACTGACCGGTAAATCGAGAGCTTTGCCTTTCGGCTCAGCTCCTTTTTCACCACGACGGACCGGTACACCGACCGCATTACTGCTGCCGATGCACCAATCCGTCTGTCAATCTCACGCTCCCTATTTCCCTCACTCGTGAACAAGACCCCAAGATACTTAAACTCCTCCACTTGAGGGAGGATCTCCCCCCCAACCTGGAGGGTGCAAGCCACCTTTTTCCGGTTGAGAACCATGGCCTCGGACTTGGAGGTGCTGATTCTCATCCCAGCCCCTTCACACTCGGCTGCAAACCGCCCCAGTGCCTGCTGGAGGTCCCGGTCTGATGAAGCCAACAGGACAACATCATCTGCAAAAAGCAGAGATGAAATCCTGTGATTCCGAAACCGGATTCCCTCCGACCCCTGGCTGCGCCTAGAAATCCTGTCCATAAAGGTAATGAACAGGATCGGTGACAAAGGGCAGCCCTGTCGGAGTCCAACATGCACCGGGAACAAGTCTGACTTACTACCGGCAATGCGAACCAAGCTCCTACTCCGGTCATACAAGGACCGAATGGCCCTTAACAAAGGGTCCCGAATCCCGTATTCCCGGAGTACCCCCCACAGGATGCCACGAGGGACACGGTCAAACGCCTTCTCCAAGTCTACAAAACACATGTAGACTGGATGGGCGAACTCCCATGAACCCTCGAGCACCCTAGCGAGAGTATGGAGCTGGTCCAGTGTTCCACGGCCAGGACGAAAACCGCATTGTTCCTCCTGGATCCGAGGTTCGACTAGCGGCCTAACTCTCCTCTCCAGCACTCTGGAATAGACTTTCCCAGGGAGGCTGAGGAGTGTGATCCCCCTATAGTTGGAACACACCCTCCGGTCCCCCTTTTTAAAAAGAGGAAAGACCACCCCGGTCTGCCAGTCCAGAGGTACTGTCCCCGATCTCCACGCGATGCTGCAAAGGCGTGTCAGCCAAGACAGCCCTACAACATCCAGAGACTTAAGGTACTCGGGGCGAATTTCATCCACCCCTGGTGCCTTGCCACCGAGGAGCTTACTGACTACCTCGGTGACTTCAACCAGGGAAATGGACGAATCAACCTCCGAGTCCCCAGCCTCTGCTTCCTCAACAGAAGCCGTGTCAACGGGGTTGAGGAGATCCTCAAAGTATTCCTTCCACCGTCCTACAACGTCCCCAGTCGAAGTCAGCAACTCCCCACCTCCACTGTAAACAGTGTTGGCGGGAAACTGCTTTCCCCTTCTGAGGCGCCGGACGGTTTGCCAGAATTTCCTTGAGGCAGACCGATAGTCCTCCTCCATGGCCTCGCCGAACTTTTCCCAGGTCCGAGTTTTTGCCTCTGCGACCGCGCGGGCTGCGGCACGTTTGGCCTGCCGATACCCATCAGCTGCATCAGGAGTCCCACAGGCCAACCAGGCCTGATAAGACTCCTTCTTCAGCTTGACGGCTTCCCTTACTTCCGGTGTCCACCACCGGGTTCGGGGATTGCCGCCACGACAGGCACCAGAGACCCTACGGCCACAGCTCCGAACAGCCGCATTGACAATGGAGGTGGAAAACATGGTCCACTCTGACTCAATGTCTCCAGACTCCCTCGGGACCTGATTGTAGCTCTCCCGGAGGTGGGAGTTGAAGACCTCTCTGACAGAGGGTTCCACCAGACGTTCCCAACAGACCCTCACAATACGTTTGGGTCTGCCAGGTCTATCCCGCTCCCTCCTCCGCCATCGGATCCAACTTACCACCAGGTGGTGATCAGTTGACAGCTCAGCCCCTCTCTTCACCCGAGTGTCCAAGACATATGGTCGGAGGTCAGATGACACAACCACAAAGTCGATCATAGACCTCCGACCTAGGGTGTCCTGGTGCCACGTGCACTGATGGACACCCTTATGCTTGAACATGGTGTTCGTTATGGACAAGCTGTGACTAGCACAGAAGTCCAATAACAAAACACCACTCGGGTTCAGATCAGGGAGGCCGTTCCTCCCAATCACGCCCCTCCAGGTATCACTGTCATTGCCCACGTGGGCGTTGAAATCCCCCAGTAGGACGACAGAGTCCCCAGTCGGAGCACCTTCCAGTACCCCTTCCAGAGACCCTATGAAAGCTGGGTACTCTACACCGCTATTTGGCCCGTAGGCACAAACAACGGTGAGAGACCTATCCCCTACCCGAAGGCGCAGGGAAACAACTCTCTCGTCCACCGGGGAAAACTCCAACACATGGCAGCTGAGCTGGGGGGCTATAAGCAAGCCCACCCCTGCCCGCCGCCTCTCACCATGGGCAACTCCAGAGTAGAAGAGAGTCCAACCTCTCTCAAGGAGTTGTGTTCCAGAGCCCAGACTGTGTGTGGAAGTGAGCCCGACTATCTCTAGCCGGTACCGCTCAACCTCCAACACAAGTTCAGGCTCCTTTCCACCCAGTGAGGTGACATTCCATGTCCCAATTGCCAGATTCTTTGTCCAG
Source organism: Anabas testudineus (assembly GCF_900324465.2). Classification (NCBI taxonomy): domain Eukaryota; kingdom Metazoa; phylum Chordata; class Actinopteri; order Anabantiformes; family Anabantidae; genus Anabas; species Anabas testudineus. The sequence continues at coordinate 4,932 of NC_046610.1, read as the reverse complement.
GGATTGGGTTGTCGAGGCACCTCCACACGGCTGCCACCCAATCCACACTGCACCGACCCCTTATGCGCCTTCCTGCGGGTGGTGAGCCTACGGGAAGGCGGTCCCACGTCGCTCCTTCGGGCTGCGCCCGGCCGGGTCCCGTGGGAGAGATCCCAGCCACCAGGCGCTCGTCTACGTGCCCCAACCCCAAGCCTGGCTCCAGGGTGGGGCCCCGGTGACGCCAATCCAGGCGACGTATCCGACCTTGATCTTTCACTCGTCATAAGGGGTTTATGAACTGCTCTTAGTCTGGCCCGTCGCCTAGGACCTGTTTGCCTTGGGAGACCCTACCAGGGGCTTAAGCCCCCGGCAACATAGCTCCTAGGGTCATTCGGGCACGCAAACCCCTCCACCACAGTAAGGTGGCAGTTCAGGGAGGGGTTTTTTTTAAACTTATTGTCAATATGAATTACTTTATCTTTTGATACTAAACTATTTATTATCCCTACTAAATGAAATAAGCCCAATATGAATTTTACCCTGTGTATAATAATAATAGTAGTTAACCCTTAAATTCCCTGTCTTTTTTATGTGTCAAATGGAGTTAATGTTAGAACCTGGGTTAGGTAAAGAGAGTTTAATTTTTAATTTTTCCATGTTTATGGCCAAAGTGCACTGGCATCAGGGGTCTGCACAAAATTGCCAACCCCCCTCCTTCTCCTGCTGCTAAAAAGGTAAGTATAAGAGGTAAGTATAAAATAATCTGTGTGGATATATAATATACCAATTGTTAAAACTATAACTCCCATAAAATACCATTTGTGTAATTTAAAAAGAGGTGATATTTAAGTTGCTGTTTCCTATAACATTGTATTTTAATTTTTTCTTAGGAGTATGTATGTGTTCTTTTTAGAGGGATGAAAGGATGAAGGCCGAAAAATCACTTATGTCCAGTCAAGATGGGTTCCAGGAAGGGAGATGGTATAGAATAAAATAAATAAATAAATAAGATATGCTGATGCTCATAAAACCAATCATTGATAATCTTACCACTTATAAATACATAATAAAATTACAATAATTATATACAATAAATAATATTATAATATAAAAAAGTGCTTAATGTAAGTGCTAAATGTTAAATCACATAAAACCACGCCATATTAGTTAGAAATAAAACATGCAAAGTCATAATATCAATACATAAATAAGAATTTCCATTTCATAAAATCACATGCAACACATATTATATTTACAAAAAGATCATCTCCCAGATCTGTTTCAACTTGGACATTCATTCTGTGTATGGGCAGCTCTATGGTTCTGAGATGACACTTGATGAACTTCCCCGCATAGTGCGGGGTTCGAACCCATGACCTTGGAGTTCAAGGCCGGCTGCTTAACCCATAGAGCTATATGTCAGCCCATCAATTCTTTCAACTTTTTAATGAATTTAAAAGACATACAAAAGGGTGAAGCAATTGAGACAATAAAAAGTCCTAAAGTGGAGTGGGTGGACAATAAAAGCAGGTCTGGTTTCTTGTCGAAGTTGTTATGTGTCTATTACCGGTCCTGTGTAGGACTCAAGAGGGACGAGGAATCGAACCGGTCTCAGGATTCACAGGTAAGTGCTTATCCCAATGAGCTATATCCCTGAACCTGATATCATACCTGAACGTAGGTATCCATATAAAAGAAAATAAAATAGGGGAGGGGGAGAAAATAGATTTGGAAAAGGGAGGGGGAGGGTTGGAATTAGAATTGAGGAAGAAAGAGGTTAAGGTTAGGAAAAGAGGGGTAGGGGTTGGGTTTAGGAGAGGGAGGGGGGGAGGTTAAGGTTAGGAAAGGAGGGGTAGGGGTTGGGTTTAGGAGAAGGAGGGGGGGAGGTTGAGGTTAGGAAGGGAGGGGTAGGGGTTGGGTTTAGGAGAGGGAGGGGAGGAGGTTAAGTTTAGGAAAGGAGGGGTAGGGGTTGGGTTTAGGAGAGGGAGGGGGGGAGGTTGAGGTTAGGAAAGGAAGGGTGGGGATTGGGTTTAGGGTTAGGGTTAGGGTTAGGGGTTAGGGTTAGGGTTAGGGGTTAGGGTTAGGGTTAGGGTTAGGGTTAGGGGTTAGGGTTAGGGTTAGGGGTTAGGGTTAGGGTTAGGGGTTAGGGTAGGGTTAGGGGGTTAGGGTTAGGTAAAGAGAGTTTGATTTTTAATTTTTCCATTTATATGGCCAAGGTGCACTGGCATCAGGGGTCTGCACAAGATTGCCAAACCCCCTCCTTCTGCTGCTGTTAAAACAGGTAAGTAAAACAGGTAAGTATAAAAATAATGTATGTGGATTTATGATAGCAATTGTTAAAACTTTGACTGCCATAAAATACCAATGTTGTAATTTAAAAAGAGGTGATATTTCAATAGCTATTTCATATAACATTATATTTTAATGCTTTCCTAGGAGTATGTATGTGTTCTTATTTTAAAGGAATAAAAAGATGAAGGTCGGAAGGCAGCGTGTGTCCAGTCAAGGAAGGTTCCAGAGTGGGAGATGGTATAAAATTGAAATAAATAATAAAATATTAAAATATAGTAATACTCATAAAACGAATCATTGGCCAAATTGCCACTTATGAATAATAAAAATAAAACTGCAATAAATATGTACAATAAATATGGTGTAAAAGTGCTTTTTGTAAGTGCTAAATGTTAAAACATCACATAAAACCATGCAATATTAGTAGGAATAAAACATGCAAAATATTAACAACAATAAATAGGAATTTTCATTTCATAAAATCCCATGCAATTCATACTGTATTTACAAGACATCATCATCTCCCAAGTCTGTTTCAACTGGACATTGATTCTGTGCATGGGCAGCTGCTGGGGGATGACACTCGATAAACTTCCCCGCATGGTGCGGGGATCGAACCCATGAACTTGAATTTCCATGGTGGCTGCTCATCCCATTGAGCTATATCTCAGCCCATGCATGCTTCCAACTTTTTAATGAATTTGGGGAATAGGGGAGGGAAAGAAATAGATTTAAAAGAGGGAGGGAAAGGTTAAGGTTAGGAAGGAGGGGTGGGGGTTGGGTTTAGGAGAGGGAGGGGGGAAAAAAGTTTAAGGTTAGGAAAGGAGGGGTGGGGTTGGGTTTAGGAGAGGGAGGGGGGAGGTTAGGGTTAGGAAAGGAGGGGTAGGGGTTGGGTTAGGAGAGGGAGGGGGAAGGTTGAGGTTAGGAAAGGAGGGGTGGGGGTTGGGTTTAGGAGGAGGGAGGGGGAAGGTTGAGGTTAGGAAAGGAAGGGTGGGGATTGGGTTTAGGAGAGGGAGGGGGGAAGGTTGAGGTTAGGAAAGGAGGGGTAGGGTTGGGTTTAGGAGAGGGAGGGGGAAGGTTAAGGTTAGGAAAGGAGGGGTAGGGGTTAGGTTTAGGAGAGGGAGGGGGAAGGTTCAGGTTAGGCTTCGCGGGGAGCGGTTACGGTTAGGGCGGGGTGGGGGTTGCGTTTCGGCGCGGGGGGCGGTTCCGGTTCGGCCGGCCGGTGGGGTTGGGTTTGGGCCCCCCTCTTCCGCCTCCCTCTTCTCCCCCTCCTATTCCCCCCTGTCCTTGTCACCCTTCCTCTTCTGCTTGCCCGCTTTCCCTCTGTTGTCCGTGGCGCCGGCGAGAATCGCCCACTGACCTGAGGATTGCAAGCGGCCGGCCGCTTAACCTGTTGAGCTATCTGTCGGCCTGTTTACACCACCTTGTAAGGTTGGAAGGTCAAGATTATGAGATAAAAAGACTTACTCATCCATGATTCACCCTTTTTATTATATATACATATCAGAATAATCCATATAATGTAAAGAGATAGGCGTTACCACTACACAACAACTACAATGTTACATTAAGAACAAACCATACTCCATGAAATCATTATTAAAAAGAATCGCAGTACACTCTATATGTTGAAATCTTTATTTTTTTCGAGTAGGTCCTCATTTTCTCACACCAAGACTCTCTTCTATTTCCTATTCTAAGTCTTACAGATCAACCAGATCAGATTACGACTGTATATGTAGTTCAGTGCACCAGAGTTGAAAGATGCGCTTGGCTGTGTCCTGTGTCCATTGTAGGTTGTCGTAACCTGTGGAGAAATGGTTGATCTGCAACGGACCCAGAAAAGGAAGATGGCTGGAAATAAAATTGTTTAGTGCGTTAAGATTCTGACGTTGTGCCTGCGGAAGGAGCGGTGAATAGTTAATAAGTGGAAAATGAATTCTGGCGTTCGGGAACACAAGTTGAGCCCTCCTGTATATGTGACGAAGTTGTTTTATTGAAGTTTTGTGAGGATCCTGGTCCCTGTTGTTAATGCCTACTGAAAAGATTACCAGTTCAGTAAAGGGATGTGTAGGTGTTTTATCCAGGATCTGTGAAAAGTGGTAAAACGAAGCTCCGGGGTAACTGTCTATTTGGATGTCCTTATTGTTGTAAGGTGGTATGTTATAGACATTTGCGTCACCCAGGAACCAGATTGGTTTGTCGCTTTTGAAGTGCCAGTCCGTGATTTGTCTACCTTTCCTGGCTAAGTGTTGTTTAGGCAGAGACGCGGCCTCAATTTCTGAGTTTGGGGCTGGCGCGTCATCTGCCTGCGGTGACTGTATGTGTGAGGGGTCTATGTGGGCCGAGTCGGTTTCATCCGCACATCCAAAAGAAATGATTTGAGAAGGATCAGACGGGGTCATTTCACCATTTTGGTTTGAGTGTGTATACACTTTAGACCCGTGTATCTTCATTCTCTTTCCCATCATTTCTGCCGTTTGTGCATTTAAAGTCGGATGTGCAGGATGAAGATCTTTCTCCAGACCCGGCCGCACCTCACGCTGTGAAAAAATAACGGGGTAAGTGTTATTGTTTATGATAGCTGGAGAAGTTTCAATGATCTCCGAATTACACTCCTCACTGCGACGTTGGAGTAGATCGGTTTGGAAGCTGGTACGA